>NC_056726.1:857095731-857355731 GCF_019279795.1 Protopterus annectens | reverse complement strand
ATTTGTTTTTTTTTTAATTTGATAGCTGGGAAAGTAAACTGTTCATTTCTATACCTCATTACCTAGGCTAAATGTGCTATGCTAAATGTGAAATGTGAAAAACTTACAGTAGTTATTCTGTCAGCATACTTTGTGGAGAACTGAGGGAACTCTACTATTTAGAAAACATCCATGCAGATGTGGGGAAAATATACATGTAGATATGCAAAAACTGACAGAATATAACTGATTGCATAGATGCTTGCACAAAGTCATTGTGTTATGTTTCAATTATTGAAAAGGCTGATGTCATTTGTAAACATGACTAAATTTACCACAGAAGCATCAGTTTTGTCTCCTGTTGCCCATTTCATGCAGGAGCTTTGAAATCTATTATCTAGTCTAGATCTTGTGTGCTGCAAAACCGTGACAATACCAAAATACTTAAACCACATACTAAATTTATGGGAATACATTTTACTTGCCATCACAGATCTTTAAAAGATGGGCATCTGACATGTTCTAAACCTGTAAATAATGGGCCAGATTCCAAAAGATGACAGGTGTGGAATAAGAAGCTACGCTGAGAAGTTACTTCATACCCGGATCCAGAACATAGTGCTGTGTCAGTCTTCATTCTGCAAAAGCGAATCAGGAATGCCAGAGATCTGCCGACAATTCCAAAAAAGGAATCCGGTTTGTTATGCAGATCTACATCAGCTTTGTACATTGACAAAGACAGACAAAGTAAAAGGCTGACAATGGACAATCCCATTATAGTCAATGGATTGGGTTGGGTTTTTGAAGTGACAATTTTATCTGTATGTAGACTAGGTATTACAGCCAGCACCTGGTGGGAAATTGGACAGCCTCTAGTGGTATATTACCGAGTTCTACCTAGAGATGGAGCTGTACTGCAGGTGTCAGGAGTTGAAGGTGGGACCCTGAGACTGGGCTCATGCACAGAGGTGTGTAGTATGAGCCATCTCCAAAGCCCTTTAATGATAGTTCTCAGTATTCTTTTGTAAAAAAATATATATTTAATTCCCTGGTGGATTATTGTCCCCACACATCTGTCCCTCTTCTTGCAAGGGAGGCATGCAGGCATGACAGTTGTGCTGGCCATCATGTCTGTATTCACCAGTTTACCCTGTAGGTGGAGTCCATGGCTGTCAGCCTCTAGCTATATCTGTCTGGCATACAAAGCAATCTCAGACTCTGCCCTGATGGGACTGCTGCATATCCACAAGTCAAGCTCCACTCTAGTAACCTGTACGCAAGACCTCAACCCGGTCTGTGACATCAATAGGACTTGTTGGCAGGACAGATTTGTGTCCCAGAGACTCCCCCTTTTGTGGAATAGACTCCTTCTCCACATAAAGCAGAGTATCTCATTAAACCTTTTTAAGTGCAACCTGGATAATTGGATGGGGAACAGAAAATACACCCCTGGAATTTCACCTGTCTCCCTGCTGGACAGTGGCATAGGGTACCGACTTGTTGGAAAATGTGCTAAATTCTTGGCTAGGCTTGTAAGGGCCTCAGGACTAATAGCCTAGTAACGTCATTTGATCCTATATATCAGACCGATCTGACTGCAATTCAGATAAAGCTGCTGCACCCAAGAATTTCAGCTGGAGTCAGTGACTGCTATATCCTCAGAGAAGCTTGTTTTTTTTTAAGTAATAAGATTCATTAACATAGACTGCTATGGAATCTAATTAACAATTTCTTGAATAGTGGGACTCTTTTGAATTAAATTCATTGGCATTGCAAGTTATTGAATTGGTTGAAAACTGCAGCTAAGGTAATATCATCTTGAGAGGCAAGATGGATTGCAAAGTTCGGTGTAGTAAGAACAGAGTGCCTCTACCACACTGTTCTCATTATGTAAGGTTTCTGGGATCTGGCCTAGTACTTCTGATACCTTTATTCTTGACAACCTTCCTTCTCTCTGACAACAAATATAATGAATAGTTTACAGAATAACAAGAGGTCTAGATGCAGTGCTTCTGATGCTGTTGCTTTTAATGTAAAAGAATAATCTTGTTAGAACTTTTAATTTCAAAGTGCAGAATTTGGCTCAGTACTGTAATTATTTTACTAGTCAACCTACAGTTATGTAAAGTAGTAATGTAATACATAGGTGCCAGATTTAATCACACTGTATTTCTGTCAAGCCAAGTAAAGGGCTTGCAATATCTCTTATATACTAGATGGTATCTTAGTGTTCTAAAATGATTGACTTCAACAATTGGCTAAGCTTCTGGTGTCATTCTAACGGGATCCAGTATTTGTCTGCCTGGGACGACATGATCGACAGACCACGATGCTTTGCCAGAGATGGTCTGCACCTATCGCCCTTGGGATTCCGGATACTGGCTAAGGCTCTTGCCACCCCTATAGTGCCTTTTTTAGGCAAGGTTCAAATGACAAATTCACCACTGTAACAGGTACAAGCAAGCAAAATATGAGGGTAATGCTACAAGTCTAAACCTCAAAAAGCACTCACTCGAGGCACTCCTTAAAATGGAGAACATCAACATCTGTGCAGTGACAGAGACCTGGTTCAAAGCTCCAGAGAGCACCCCTGCATTACCAGGCTATAATTCATACCACGCCTTTCGGCCACCTAACCTGGAACGAAGCACTGAAGGTGGAGGCTTGTCCATTATCATTAAGGATATCCACAACTCCAGGCTAGTTGCACAGCATAATGCATCCGAGATTATCCAAGTGCAACTAACTCTGGGCAAGACCTCAAACCAAACTGTAGCTTGCTACAGACCCCCCACCTTGCCCCAGGATTCCCACTCCTCATTTCTTGATACACTGGAAAGTATTAGGGTACAACCCAACACCCTAATAATAGGTGATTTCAACTACCCCATCATTAACTGGGAAAACACACACACACACACACACACACACACACACACACACACACACACACACACACACACACACACACACACACAAAGATGTACATGCATATTACAAGAAAGACTTCTTTCAGCACATTATTATAGCTTCACCACTATTTTATACTTAAAGACCTAATATTCATTGTTGAAATTATTTTGTATTATGCTGATCTCACAGTAGAAATACTATCAGAAAATAAATATAGAACATTTTGAGACTTACTTTGGCATATCCTGAAATAAGAACTGGAATCCCCAGGGATTCTCGCCATCACTGTTTGAGAAGCATTTTGTTGTGACTCATCAGAGAACAAGCAATATGGTCTGCTTTCTAAGGTCCAGGTAGCACCGATTATGAGAAATTGAATTATTTCAGATAAAATGCATTAGTTCATGCCCATGTAGACCATAGTGTCTTTGGCTAAGAATTATTAAAAAATATCACCGGTTGGGGAATATGTAGTGCAGTCTGTCTCTGTAGTATGAAGGTGCATGAGCACATTTTTCTTTTTTCTAAAAGATTTAAAATGTATTACAAATATGTTCTGTACCAGAAAGGATTTAACATATTTTACAAACGTTCTGTACCAAAACAAATTTAAAATGTGTTACAAATATATTCTGTAACAGAAAGGATTTAAAATCTGTTACAAGCATGTTCTATAGCATACAGATTTAAAATGTGTCACAGATATGTACTGTACTAAAAATGATTGAAAACGTGTTGCAGGTATATTCAATACCAAAAAGAACAATCGGTACCTGAATTTAGCTTCATTCCTAAATAAGACATTTGCCTTTAAAAAACAAGTGCATCCTTGTAAACCCCATTTTGATTAGTTAAAATGTAAAAAAGAATGTTAAATTAGAGTGCATTTACACTGCAGTGTACCTGGGCTACAGGTACTAAGTTTATGCTGCTGGGGCTGTCGTTACAAATTGTTAATCCTAAACATCTGCTTCCTTTTGAATCCATGGGAATGAAAGTTCATGAAATGCATTTTGCAATATACTCTTAATTCCTTTTGTGGCTATGCTTTGTGCAGCCTTTTTGTCATGAGCACAGTTCCTGGCAAGGGCTTATTGTGGAGGAGAGCATTACATTCTTGTACAAAGGCAGAAATGGAGGCATAGTTGTATTGTAGTACCCCACCCCCCTGACGGACTGCTTAGAAATGGGGGTGGCCTGTGTGGTTGACATGCCAAATGGCCATGATGTTGTATGTAAATAACGCATGTTTGACTGCCATGCAGATTTGACAGTGACATCGTGCATACATCAGTTCCTGACTGACATATATGGAAATCACCCCTGTACATATGATTTGTGAATGCTCTTGAGACCAAGAGGCTCCAGAGCTAAATGAATTAAATGCTGCAGGTGTTGAATATAAGTTCTAAGACATTTCCCTTTGCCTTAGGGCAATGGATCTTTTTAAGAGAAGGTGAAGTGAAGGTGCACTTTTAAAAACACATTGCTTTCCCCAGGATGTTTCCTGCTAAAGTAGCATTTTACACCTTATAGATGAAAAGCATCTATCCTGCCCTTTGAAATGCAGGTCAGTCTTAGCACTTGGCACACAAGGGAAAACCCTAACCCTACCCCTACTGAAGGATTGTGTTAGGTATTAATAAATACGCACCCCATATTCTTGTCCATTTTTTAGTATTTTATTAAACAGAGTTAATCATAAGAATGCTTGTCCAGTGCCTTGTTTCTGTTCATATTTTCATGTATCTTCAGGTAAATGACAACAATTGTATATTTATTTCTGTAGTAAGTCAGTTTACAATTATAGTGCTGTTATACATTTTTTTACTGTTACGCAAGTTGGTTCATTCAATAGACAAAGCAGTTAGAGGTGTACATTTCGTTCAGTTGTAAGTAAACAGTTACTTAGAACTGGATAACTCCTCTCTCCTACTAATTTCTTCTCCTATGCTCATTTCACTTTTTCAGCTCAACTGATATTTTTTTTATTAAATGTTAAAACTGATTTTTTTCCTCACTGTTTATTGCACTGTAAATTATCAGAATTCCAAAGTTTCAATGTTTTAACATTCTATGTCACTGTATATACATGCCTTGTCAGGTCTGCTAATTGCCTGTTTCAGTCTTTCTGTTTTTACTTAGTTATCTAAATCCCTGTGGTTTACATTTCTAATTTTGTAGCTATAATGTAAGAATATTATCTAGTCTTTTATTTATTTCCATATAATGTGTATTGTATTTTTATTCTTTCTAATGTGATTTCTCTATTTTTTATCTATGTTTTTTTCTGTAGTTTTTCTCCCGCGGTCTCCACTGAAAAGGGGCTACCAACCCAGCAGGACACTACCCAGTAACCAAATATAAAATAAAATAAAATAAATAAATAGTACTGTTGCTTCAGTAGTTGAGTGTACGTAGTATTTATGTATTGATTTCTTTAGAATTACTTTTAAGAATTGACTTTATAAAGCAATGTTCACTTCAATATTTAGTTATCTAGTTCAATATTTATTTCCTGAGCTAATGCACCTAATATCCAATGAATATTCATTATTCACTTTTGTAGTGTGTAGTCTGTACTTGGGTAGCTTTGTTTAAGTTCCAGTTATAGTGCTGTTCCTTTAGCATTAGTTTTAAGAAATGAATGTAAAAACCAATGTTGACTTCAATATTTTATTTAGCTTAATATTTAGTTCCCTAAGCTAATGTGCTGAATACCAGATGAATATTCATAACTTTTCCATAAATATTCTGAAATATTCGTACCTATCACTGGGTGTTGGCTGGTGTATGGGTTTTGGGTGGGCCTTACTACTGTGCATCCTGGGAGGGTTCTAAGATACAATTATGCTGAAATGTACACCCCAAGAAGCAGACAGCAGTTTATTATAATTGATGTAGCATGTCTGCAGTTTTAGTTTGTGGACACAAAACATATGGCCTATAAAATAGCACTATAAATGGAGCTAAATACAAACTAGAATACACAAGTTAAATGGGGAAAAACTTATTAATGTATGTCTGTAGAGGCTGCTGAGCCACAGCTGTGATGGTATAAACTTCCATATCATTTTATGTATTAAGAATACTGACTGTTGCCTCATATACACACCTCAGCTTATATAATCTCTGTCTTTTCTCCCTTCTCCACTGGCTACCACTGAAAATAAAGAATTTCACAACTTAAATGTGTGCCATTTTTGTTCAGTATATATAAAGCATCCTCTAGCACATGTAGTGACAGTGGCACAATGAGCCCCACATTTGCCTTTAGTGCAGAAGGCTTTGTGTTCTACTTCCATACCAGGTAGATTAATTATTGAGACTGCAGTGCTGTATTCCTGAGTGTCCTGTTCCTTGGATGAAACATTAGAGTGAGGCCCCATCTGCTTGATTTTGTGGAAAATATCCCATGGCACCTTTTGAAAAGAGTAGGAATCCTTTTTTTTTTTTAACACAACATAAAATACATTGTTAACATATTTACAAACATGTAGATATGTACAGGTGCACACTCAGACACACACACACACACACACACACACACACACACACACACACACACACACACATATATGTGTGTGTGTGTGTGTGTGTGTGTGTGTGTGTGTGTGTGTGTGTGTGTCTGTATAAATAAATATATATATATATATATGGATCACCTTCAGATGCATTTCACCCGACACGGAATCCGGGTCGAAAACACTGACAACGCAGATGACCGACAAGGTGAGAACCATAGAGTGAGGATTTAGTGTTAGGGAGCGGACAGATAAGTGTGCGATAGTGAGGGACTGTGGGTTTAGGGTGGGTTAAGTGAGGGACTGTGGGTTTAGGGGTGGGTTAAGTGAGTTAGGTTAGGGTTCAGGTAGGTGAGTGTGCGGTAGTGTCGGATCTTGGGGTTAGGGTAAGTGAGTTAGGGTTAGGTGCAGGTAGGGTGAGTGTGGTAGTGTCGGACCTTGGGGTTAGTTAGGTTAGGGTAGGAGTAGGTAAGTGTGTGTCGGACCTTTAGGTTTAGGGTTTGGGTTAGGGCTAGTGGATATGTTATGTAGTGTACTGTGTTGGTGTGTTGGTGTAATGGTATTGGCGTTGTCGGTATTTTTGTTGGTCTTTTGGTGTCGGTGATTTGTGTTCATCTGAAGGTGATCCATATATATATATATATATATATATATATATGGTTTCACTTCAGAATGTCGAGTTACTGAAAACTCGAACATCATATGGCCGAGACCATATGATCAAGTTTCAGAAACTCGAAATTCTGAAGTTCACTCCTACTTAAATATACCAACTCCAAGATCGAGTTACAGTGGGGAAAAGGGAAATCTCTTGTTACGCTCTGTATGCAGAAGTGCAGAATGGGAGATTTCCTGTTTTTTCGCTATAGTGCGATCACGGAGATGGTATATTTAATTAGGGAGGGTGCAGGGGGCTTGCCTCCCTGCAAATATGTCTTTGTTTTTTTATTTTACTGAACTTCAGAATTTCGAGTTTCTGAAACTCAGTCATATGGTCTCGGCCATATGAAGTTTGAGTTTTCTGTAACTCAACTTTCTGAAGTTAAACTATATAGATATATAATTTGACTCATCGAATTTTCACTTCTGCAAATCATACTTGGTTGACTCCACTTCAGCAAAAGACAAATTCCTCTGAAAGCAAGGACTACTGAAATTCTTTCCCTGGGAAATGAACCACTTGCCCACCAGGGAGAAAACCTCAACAAAGGGAAATTAAACCCAGCCAAGTGGGGGGTTTCACCCCCACACCCCCTAACTAAATATACCAACTCCAAAATCACACTACACTGGGGAAAGGGCAAAGTTCATCCTGCTCTTCAAGTTGTTGGTTTCCCGGAAGTGGAGTCGGTCAAGTACGATTTGCAGAAGTGAAAATTTTGTGAGTCTAATGAGATCCATAGGTATACACACACACACACACACACACACACACACACACACACACACACACACACACACACACACACACACACACACACACACACACACACACACACACACTTCTATTTGTTGTTGTTTTTTTTTTACTATCATTTTCTTATAACATCCTCAGTGTTATTCTTCCATAACTGACCCGTACTACTTCTTCCACAATCATAGTGTAATTTTTTTGCAATATATCTTTTTTCCATTAAACAACATTTCATTCATTCTTTCATTCCACGGAATCCATACTACATAAAATAAAGTCTTAGGCACTCTTCTCCCATATTCTTTCTTCTTGTCCTTTTAATATCCATACATAATCATATTTATATCTAGTTCCCCTTCACGAACGTTCCGAAACACGAAATGCATATGGCCGACGCCATATGCTCCAATTTCAGAAGCTCGACTTCATGAAAGGGAAAGAAAAAAAAAACGTAACACAAAAAAGCCCCCATGCACCCCCCACACTCTCCACTACTTATTTATTCCAACTCCGAGATCGCACTACAGCGCAGAAAGGAAATCTCCCATTCTGCACTGTATGCCATTCCCCATTCACACAGTCGAGCCTCTACAATTTCGAGCTTATGGTCTCGACCATATGCATTTTGAGATTGTGGCCATTTGACTTTGTGAAGGGGAACCTCATATCTATATTGTTTATGCCATTAATATTTTCAAAAAAAATTCTTCACAAAACTTTTTTTTCAGAGTTTCACTGCTGCTTTACTTTTGAAAAAATATATACTCTGTTTTCTCTTCCTCCCCACAAAATAAACATACTCTTTCACTCACTTCCCCTCTTCAAATGCAGTCTGGATGATTGGATGGATATCCTTAAATTCACCTCAGGTGTTTTTTTGGAAATAAGGGTAGAGCTTGGATAGGCTTGTAAAGACCCTAGGGACATTAGCCTAGTAAGTTCCTATGATCCTATGATACTATGATCCTATGTAGCATATTCCCCTTTACTGGTAACATCTTTATCACCAGTCTCCATAGGAACTCCCAACATTCTACAATATTGATACATCACTTCTTCCTTACTTTAATGGTTTTAATCACTTTTTCTGGTAATTTTTCCCATGGATTCACATAACAATATTGCTTT
The DNA here is from genome assembly GCF_019279795.1 of Protopterus annectens. Taxonomy (NCBI): domain Eukaryota; kingdom Metazoa; phylum Chordata; order Ceratodontiformes; family Protopteridae; genus Protopterus; species Protopterus annectens. Next base: position 857,346,773 of record NC_056726.1, on the reverse strand, counting down.
ATCAAATTATATCACATACTTCTATTTTTCTTTGTATCATCATTTTTTCTTTTCCATGTTAGTGTTTTTCTTGATATATTTTTTTAATTTCTTCATTTACATATTCTTTTTCTCTTTTTCTTATTCTTAACTCCCAGAATGTTTTGTACTTGGAAAAAATACACCCCCCCCAATTTTCACCACATCACACTCACACTCACACACACACACACACACACACACACACACACACACACACACACACACACACACACACACACACACACACACACTCACACACACTTGTCCTTTCTCCCCACACTAGTTACATTTATCTTTATTCATCATCATTCCCATCTCCTTTAAACATCCATTCAGACAAACCAACACTTGCCTCGTCCACATTTTGTTCCTAGCAGTATAACTATATTGTCTGCGTATGTCAAAATTACTGGAATTACCACCTTCTTTTGCATCATATATCCAGCATTTTTCATTTTATATGCAACTTCACTTGCTATCACTTTCATTACTAATGCAAACAATTATCCATACATTGGACATCCTTGTCTTCTTCATATTTCTTTACTTGGCCACCCAGTCACTAAACCTCTCACTCTTTTATTTTGATATGTTGACATATGCACTGTCCTTATTCTGTTTCCCATTCCATATTTCTCCATAGCATGCCACATAGAATCATTTCCTACTGTATGAAATGCCTTGCTAATATTACCTACCAAGTTTCACTTCCTCCCTTTTACTTATAATATCATCCACAATTTCTCTTATAACCAATAACAATTCTTGACATCCTTTTCCTTTTACATCATATATATATATATATATATATATATATATATATATATATATATATATATATATATATATATATATATATATATATACTTTCTTCTATAATATCCATCATCCTTTCTTCCATTCTCTATATCCTTCTAACATGTTATAATCTATGTTATTTAGTATGATGGGTCTCCATTTTTTATTATATTCTTCTCATCCTTCTTCCATATAAATTTGAATATCCCGCTACACAATTCTTCATAAACTAACACTTCCTTCAACCATTCGTCTTTCTTCCCTATAAATGTTAATATCTTTAATATCCCACTACATAACTGTTCATAAAAAGAAAAAAACTCTTGCTAGAATCATTCATTCGGTACATTTACAAAATATTCTCTCTGCCAATCCATTAATTTCTTGTAAATTCCATACCAAATACCATCTGGGCCAGATACTGAATCAGCATTTATTTTCTTAAGTACTTCATCCAATTGACTAATATTAATTTATTTTTCAAATTCTTCCTGAACTTGTACTAGTTTCTTTTACGCCATATTCTGTGTTATTTTCCTTCTTTTTACTCTTATACATATTTTCCACATGCTGTGCTACAATACTCATACTTTGCTCTTGTGTTCTTTTTACCTCTCCTTTTCATTTTATATTCCCCTCATTATAATAATATTCTCTTTTGCTATTTTACCCTAATATGCAGATACAACTTCCCTTGTAAACAATATATCTGCCTAAAAAGTAATGTCTCAGTTTTTCTTGCTTTCTTTTATATATTTTTTCCATATCACAATTCTCACTTTTATTATTCTCTAAATTCTCTAAATTTTCTATACATTCTTGCATACTTCCATTTCTATTTCTGTCTTACATCATCCTACCAATGGAAAAACATACTTTCATACTTCTTTTTAAATTCAGTCCACTATTCAGACCAGTTTTTATAGAGGTCCTTCATGGTTATATGATTCTTCTTTAACTTTAATCCTTCCCACTTTCCAGTTTAATTCCATAACTTCTTATTTATTCTTTTTTTATTCCTTTTTCAGTTTTAATGTACTGCCTGTCCTCCATCACCTCCATCCATATTGCTAAATCATTTGAAAAACCTATCACAACTGTATCACTCCCAAGCCTTCTGATAATGCAAAATAATCAGTTTCATATCCAAGTGACCCTCTTCTAAGTACATTGACTTTTTTCCACAGAGCTAATTTGCCATATTTTATCACTTCCTGTATTTTTTACATCCTTCCCTTTCATTTTAACATTTTTCTCTTTAAATCCCAAATAAAGACACTGCAAGTATATTTTTTATGTTAACTACCACATCATCTAATACAGTATTTGGATGTTAATGCTAGCCGGCTTGAGAAATTGACTGATGTTCGAGCTGAGAGGCCACCTGGTGAACCTCCGGTTAGCTCAAACAAAAAGTCTGGTGATTTACCGGCTTTTAAACAACCTACTACTTTATGTGAAGTGAACCAGGTTCCTGCTGTAAAGAATAATAATGTTAATAATATTGCTAAATCACCAGTACAACATAAAAATGTTCAGCCAACTAAGGATGTTAACCCGACTGTAACGAACCAGTCTGGGGACGGAAACGTGATTGCAAGGAACCAGCTAAGAGATTTGAACACACCAACAACAGGTGATCCTTTGTTTGCGGGCCCAACTCTTCCGTCTACGGGCTCAAACCCTGAGGATCCACAACATTGTGAGACGGGTGGCCGGAGCACTGTGAGTCCGATTCGACTGAAAGGTAATAACACTTTTACTTCTTTATCAGCCTGGTTAAACAACGGATTTCACCTATCTAATGAAACTAACATTGTTCATGCTGGTAACTTGGCTGATTACAATAACAGTATCAACACTGACAGTATTAATAATAAACAAACTATTTGATGCTTGCCTATTCAAACTTAGGAAGTTACAACTCGAAATCTCATACTTCCGAGAATGTCTTTCTTGGAGAGTTGTACCTAAAGGTTTGAGGCGCGCTCCGTATCCTACTGGGTTGGAGGCTGGTTCTGCTTTCCAGATTGACTTGGTAAAACTATTTGACCGGCAAGGATTTGAACTCATTGAAATTATGATTAAACATTATACCTTATGGGTAGAAGATTTGTCATGCTATGCAACAGAATTGGGTAAAACCATTCAAACACACTATGAATTTGGCAGATATAAATATGAGTATGACCATGTGTTTACTAGCATTGATCAGTACATGCTCAAATTGAAATCTAACAAACTCAAAAAATTGGAAAGAGACTGTAAGGCATATAATTCAGGTACTGCTTATCCTAACCCACCACCAGCACAGGTTTGGAGAAAAGGGAACGTTCACTCTAACCAACCAATTACAGCTAATGCGGGTGAGGACGAAACTACAATTAATAGTGGTGACAATCTGGTGGAAGGGGGTTCCCCCTGTGAGAATGTAGCCAACACTAATATACACAGTAACTATAGACCTTTGGGCTTTGTATCTGATGTTGAACTAAGAGAGGTTCCCTGGAGTGAGAGGCTACGTAGTGCCCACTTTGGTCACAATCCACCTTACCAACAGCAAAATTTTCAGCAAAGCCCCCATACGGGGGCAAGACCAAAACAGAAGAACTTCCAACAACCCCAGCACCAGGGCAACCGGAGATTCAACAAATACAAGAATTAACACCTCAACAATGGCCTACTTGTTTAGAACCTTTTTCATCTCTTACTAGTTCTAACACACGCGATAACCAGTCCATTTTGAGTTTTGACACTCAGAATGCCTTGGACTTTGACAATTTGAGACTTAGTCATTACGAGGATTGGCCTAACCCACAACAACCGGTGATTATTTTGAACAAAGCAGGGGACTTTAAACTTTACAACTTTAGCACTACTCAGTTTAGTACTGACATGGTCGACATTTTGTCAAAAGGCTTGACATTTGTGCCATCTAAACCATGGAATATAGTGGACACTATGGTGGACATTAAATCCTACACTAGAAACTCAATTTTAACTTATCAATGGGCAATGTAATGCATTCTGGTCATTAGGACAAATTTAATGTCCCCAGCACTTACAACCCTCCACTACATCTGGTTGTTTGAGAAGTGTTGTGAACTGGATATTAGATATACTAACATGACTAGGTCTGTGCGCACCCCCACTTCTAATATCAACAATGATGAGCGTGATTGTTTACAATTTTTTAGATCACAGGGCTTACGTATTTGCAAGACAGATAAGGGTGGGGGGTTGGTAGTGTTCAGCACTTCTGATTATCAACATCGTATGGATAGGTTGCTTAACACTGAAGCATACACTACTAGTTCACAATCAGAAGTAAACAAAGCCTATCAAACTATCAAGGAATTTATCGAGGACTTATTTATTGATGGTAGTATCGACCAAAAGATTTACAACTATGTGTCAACTTAGTTTCCTAGATATCCATGTATTTTCGGCATTCCTAAGATTCATAAATGTATAGAGGACCCACCACTGAAACCGTTAGTGGATAGTAGAGGGTCTCCAACCTATTCTTGTGCTAAAGTTGTGGACACTATTTTACAGAAATACCTATTAAATGAGTCTGAAATATGTAAAGAGTCTTGGTCATTTCTGGAAAAAATAGGATCACTTGATTTCAACGTGAATTACAACTTCCTCACCATAGATGTGAAGGACTTGTATACCTGTATCCCCCACAAAATAGCACTAGAATGGGTGGTCTTCACGCTGAAAAGACATAATGCAACTAGTAGAGAAATTAAATTGGTTTCGGTGCTTATAGACCTAGTACTTACTAACAACTACTTGATGCTTCAGAATGAGTTTTTCTTACAAAAAGTAGGGGTAGCAATGGGGTCCCCTTGTGGATGTAGTATAGCCATCTTAGTCATGGCATATTGGGAATCAGAATATGTCTTTAAAGCCAACAAGTTTTCCAATACCTTCATTTTCTACACTAGGTTCCTGGATGACATATTCATCTTGTTTGATGGAGATGAAGACCAGAGCAAGTTGGTACTGGAATATTTCAATAGTACTACTGAATTCCTACAATTTACATCCACATTCAATCTAGACACTATTGCATACCTCGACATATGTTTAAACACGAATTATGTTTTGAATAGGTTCACAGCAAGGATTTTCAGGAAAAACATGTACTCTAATACCTTTCTCCACTATACAAGTAGCCATCCCTTTCACCAAAAGAGATCGGTCATCAAGGGCCAGTTGGTGAGAGCATCTAGAATGATTAGCTTGGATGACGAGTTTGATGATGAGTGTAGAGTACTTAAGAGTATGTTTCTCCACAGAGGGTACCCTGAATCCCTTTTAGACTTGCTTATACAAGAGGTGTCGGATAAGAGACGTGACAGAGTCTATGTCCCACTTTTGGGTGTAAAACCCGTTATGTCACCTATACGTTTAGGTAACATGTTCGATGAAACTAATGATGACACTATTCGAACTACTAGTCATGAGGAAGCAAATACCTTTATGAATTTCATCACTACATTTAGTATACACAGTAATGCATGTTTAGCTATCCTTCAGAAAAACTGGGAACTGTTTAAGATGTACCCTAATGTTTACCAGAAAGTAGGTGAATGTCCCAGAGTGACATTTAGGAGAGGAAAAAACCTTAAAACCTTACTAGAACAACAAGACATGCCCACTGTTAGAAACCCTGGTATGTATAAATGTTTAAACTGCAACTTTTGCAAACTCGTAGAAACAACAAACTCTTTCCAGATTAATGGTATACTGTACAAGCTAAAGGGTAGATTTCATTGTAATTCCACGTTTGTTACATATTTAGCAAGGTATACATCCTGTGCAGCCTTCTATATAGGAAAAACTGAGAGAAGACTATGCGATAGAATGTACGAACACCAATATGCCATTAAGAAATGTAAACTTGAGAACACATTAGCAAAACATATCTCTTGCCATAATGATCATGCTTTCAAATTCACTATTATTGATCAAACAAAAATTGACAGTAGGGGTGGCCCGAGACCTCTTAAACTTGAGGAACTTGAACTAGCTTGTCAGGTGAGGTTGAATGCTTACACTTACCCGGGCCTGAACGAGTCCTGCTCGATTAGTAGTGTTTTGAAACTAAGTAGTCTTAAGAGGTGATGTAATGTAAATGTGTTGGTTTGCTAACAACACTTTTTTATTAGGTGTATGTATATTAACATTTATTGTTGATTGTCTAGGTGTCTCAATTTATTCACACACAATTAATATGTACTTATTCACAACTATTTAGTGCTTGTCTATTTAATATATGTAGGGATGCTTTTTAACTATCTGCTTATTTTATCTTATTATCTTAGGCTACAACTAGACATTGCTCTTTTAATATGATTGATGTAATTAGTGACTGATAACTGAGTTTGATATATAAGGAACTTTTTAACGGTTCTACTTGTTTCTGAAGAAGTCAACTGTTGGGCTGACGAAAAGCGCTTAAAAACTTGTATTAAAACCTTTACGGTGTTTGAAACTGCATACTTGCTTCTGTTCCTGTTTTTTGTTTTACTAGTTATATATCCATATAATGATATAATTCTATAAGCACATTCTCTTCATCTCACATCCACAACAGTTAACCTTCCCATCATTACCAACTTTACAGCTAGTATTTTCACAGTTTATTTTACACAACACAGCCACTCCAGAACAAAGAACACGTCTTAAGTTCCATATTACATTTCCACCCCACACGGTTTCTATTTGCAGTCTGTTTTCATTTGATAGGACTCTTTCATCCCCTAACAGAATAACATTCACATCACATTTAGGGCACCATTCTAATATCCCTATCCTTCTTAAAATATTAATAATACTGCTCACATTTACTGAAAGCACTCTAAAATTTTTGTTTTTCCTTCTTTTTAAGATTATAGGAATATTTATTTTTTAATTTTCCTTTCTAATTTTTACTCTTTCTCCAGTTGAATATTTTTTGGGGCTTATGTACAAATAATCCTCAGAATTAGATTTTTCACTAGCTAGAAATGCAAAAAAAAATTGATATCAATCCTTTCTCCTCACCTCTCTTCCTGCATTTTTCCTTCTATATTTTTTCTTCTACTTCAGTTTTGTGTTCACCTAGTTCACCCTCTCCCCAGGCCTTTTTTTGTCTTTCCTACTGTATGTTTTTTTTCCTTTTCTCTTCTTTTTCATTATAGTTTCATAGTTTAATACTAGGCTTTCTGCCTGAGGCATTTGCAAGCCTAGCCCTAAAGATGTGGCTTTCGCCACCCCATGTAGTGGTACTAAGGTGTATAGAATAAATTTAGAATACTGTGCCTTTGTCTAGTAGTGACACATTGAAGACCCCTTACTTATTAAAATTAGTTTACTGTGCCTTTGTTAAGTAGCGATACAGGGGTGACCCCCAGGGTAAACCTACGATCTCCCATCCACTCGTCAAGATTTCTCTTGAAGAGAGTCAGTGAGGGGCTCTGCCTAACATGGACTGGGATTTTGTTCCAGAGTATGGGAAGCCTCTGAGTTATGAATCTGTCCCTCCAGCATGTTCTATTCATGTTTGTACTGAGGTTTAAATCTTTGGCTCTCGTGGTTCTTATGGATTTTGATTTTTTGAGGTGCAGCATGTCCATCAATTCCTGGTTGGACATGGCCTTGTATGTCAGGCACAGATCACCTCTGAGCAGGCAGTATGCTACTGAGTAGAGCTGGCGTTTTTTTAGCCTGGCAGCATATGACATATGTTGGAAACCCTTGATCCTCTTGGTGAGGTACTTCTGGGGTCTCTCCAGCTGTTGTAAGTGCCGGGTGAGGTACATACCAAATGGGGCATTGTACTCAATCATGGGCCTGATAAGGGAGGAGTACAGGGGCACGATGACCTCCTTTGATCTGGATGTGAACCCCTTCATGATAAGGTGGGCAAGGTAGAAAGTCTTTCTAACCACTTTGGCAACGTGGGTGTCAAATGAGAGGACACTATCAACTTGGGTCCCCAGGTCTCTGATTACTTTTTCGGTACTCAGTGGGTTACTGTCTATGTGATAATTTGTGGGTATTTTGTTTTTCCCAAAGGGGATGACTATACATTTCTTGGCATTCAGTTTAAGGCCATGATTCTGGCACCAGTTGTCCGTTTTGGTGAGGCCTTTCTGTAGGATGTATGTGTCAGCTGGTGTATCGACTATGGTGCCTAGTTTGCAGTCATCTGCGAACTTTGTCAGCCACAACCCTCCCATGTTTGCTTTCACATCTGAGAAGTAAATGCTGAACAAGAGGGGTCCCAGGACAGAGCCCTGTGGGACACCACTTGTGACTGGCTTTGAGTCTGACATGGCTCCCGCAATCTTGACTTTATGGGTTCTGTTCTTTAGCCAGTTTGCAACCCATCTTGTGACATATGGATTTACTTTTAAGCTGTTTAGCTTTTCTATGATCTCCGAGTGGGGTATTGTGTCGAAGGCTTTAGCCAAGTCCAGGTAGGCTGTATGGACTGCCTTGCCCTCATCAATGGCTCTAGTGACTGTTTCGAAAAAGTCAACCAGGCTCAAAAGGCAGGATCTGCCTTTTACAAAGCCGAACTGGGTGGGATCAAGTGTCTGTAGGTCCCCAATGTCATTGTTTATGAGTTCCATAATAATTCTTTCCATAGCTTTGCAAACCAGGCTGGTCAAGCTTATGGGGCGGTAGTTCCCAGGGTCTGTAGTGGAGCCTCCCTTGTGGAGTGGTACCACTGTTGCTGTACGCCAGTGTTCAGGTACATATCCTGCAGTAAGGCTAAGGTTAAATAACATTTTTATATGCAGGTTTAGCTCCTCTTGGAGTTCACGTATCACGCAGCCGGGGATACCATCAGGTCCCATAGATGCTGTGTTTTTTGCTTTGTTGAGGGCGGTTCTCACCTGGACATCAGAGATGACAGGGAGGTTACATTCAGCTGGGATGAGTATTTCTTCTTTTGGAGGTGAGGGAGGGGAGAAATTTGCACTGAACCTGTCTGACAGAATGTTGGCAATATCTGTGGGTTCGGTAAATTTTTTGTCGATGTGTACTAACTCAGAGCATATCTGAGTGTTTCCGCCCAGGTTTCTAACATAACTGAAGAATGCCTTGTGGTTATCTTCAGTGTCCTTGGCGATTTTTCTCTCAAAGTTGGCCTTGGATATTTTTATGAGAGAACGTAGCTTTCTACTGGTGCTGATCAGAGATGCCTTCCCTTTATGGGATTTTGCTCTGTCTTGCAGTAGCTTCCTCCTTTTGTTATACAATTTGTTTATGGCTGGGGTCCACCAGACAGGAAGCTTTCCTTACTGTTTTCTTATTTCCCCTTATTTTTCATTATTTACTGTTTTCTCCTGACAATCCTTCCAACCTCATCTCATTATGCTTTCAAAACCTTTACACATATCCTTTCTACTGCTACTGCTTCTACAGTTTTCCTTTATTCTCTACCTCACCCAGCCCATTAATATCTACCACTCACAATCATTCCACATAACCAACCATCTTACCTCATCTCTCCTACACTCACACACCCCAATTTCTCCACACCTATATCCCATAAAAAAAATTTACTTTTTCCATACAAACTTCTTACCTCACATAGACATTCTACTCCCATAGTAACTAGCAAATCTTCCAGAATCATAATTGAGCCCAATGTATACTCTAAACTTTCCAATTACCTCTCTAACTCTATCCTATATCTAATTACCACCCTATTATCTGGAGATATCCATCCTAACCCAGGTCCCCCTACCTCAACAACTTTTAACAAGTCCATACTACTTACTTCATTAAACTCCCAAAGCATAGTCAACAAAATCCCAAACCTGCATGCCTGGATTACACACAATAAACCTGACATCCTATCCATCTCTGAAACATGGTTAAAATCTCATATAAAAGACTCTGAAATAATCCCACACAACTATTCTATCATTAGAAAAGACAGACCTCATAAAAAAGGGGTGGTGTAGCTCTCCTATACTCATCCTTACTATCAGTTACTCCCTATAATAAACCCACTCCCCACTTTAATAATGCTGAATTACTACTAACATTACTTCAAATCAACAAGCACAAGCATATATGTATAGCCTCCCTCTACATTCCCCCAGGAGATAATATTTCTACACTTGAAGACATCCTCTCCTGGCTCTCCACCAACATCAGCAATGAAACAATAATCCTAGGAGACATGAATATCAATTGGGCCTCCATTCAGTCTCCCTCAAACCCACTTAACATTAACCTCTACAACTTCTCTCAGCTTATCAACTCTATAACCCGCCCCTCAAAAAACCTCTCCAGTGGCAGTACCCCAGACTGGATCTTAGTCTCTCACCCCCATTATTACTCTGACAGCGGTACTCTTCCCGATCCTCTTAGTGACCACTTACCCACCTTTACACACCGACTCCCCTTACCCCTTCATCATACTCATAACTTTATTACTACTCGTAACCAAAAAAACTTTAACCCAACAGCTTTTTCTAACTCTCTAAAAGCAATAAATTGGAATAGTCTAAAAACACTTCCTCTAGATAATGCAGTTGCCCACTTCAACACAACCTTCTTAAACCTCCTAGTCCACCACGCTCCCCTAAGAACAAAAAGAATAAAAACCAAAACTGCCCCTTGGCATACCAAAAATACACTTGCTACAATGCAACACAGAGACAAACTCTGGACATACTACCAGAAAAATAGGACCCCCCTCATCCATAATGAATACAAAGCACTTCGAAATAAAGTAAAAAAGCTCATCATCACTGATCGACAAAATTACTTCTCCTTACTCCAAAACAATAATAAAACAAACCCTCAGAAATTCTGGAAAGGCATCTCCACTCTCCTAAATCCCAGTAAACCAGACAACCCCACCCCAGACCCAAATGCTTCCGATATAGACTACTCAATTTAACTCTTTTTTTATTGATTCTATTTCCAAATAAACCCTCATCCTTCTCTAACACCACTACTCTCTCCGATTTACCCCCACCCTCGTCTACTTACCCTCTACCATCAACCACTAGTTCACCCCCTCTCTCATCTTCTAACTCTGCACCCTCTTCCTCTTATTCCACTCTCCCTCCCTCCTCATCACCTCCACCCCCAAATACCCCATCCTCCCACTCCCCTCTTTTCTCTTTAAAACCCATACCCATATCTACCATAAAAAAATCCTTCTAAAACTGAAGCCAGGTTCAAATGCTCCTGATAATATTCCTTCGCAATTCCTGAGCATAGCTGCTGAAGCAATTGCCTACCCCATTAGTATTTTAATAAACCACTCTATCCAAGAAAGCACAGTACCCCTAATTTGGAAAAAGGCCTTTATCATACCCTTGCATAAAGGAGGCAACAATAACAATGTCACTAATTTCCATCCCATCGCTATCCTGTCTCCCATCTCTAAACTCCTTGAAAAGTGTATCCAATTACAATTCCTACCATATCTCATTGATAACCACCTATTAACCCCCACACAACATGGTTTCAGACCAGGCCACAGCACTATGATAGCCCTCCTCTCCTTCCTGGAAACTGTAAACAAAGCCCGAGACTCAGGTCATAGTGTTTCTACCCTTTTACTGGATCTCTCTAAGGCCTTTGACACTATCTCCCACAACCTTCTTCTATCTAACCTCTCTAAGCTTAACCTATCGCTTTCCTCTCTGAACTTGTTCTCCAGCTACTTATCCAACAGATATCAAGCAGTAAAATGGAAAAAGGCCACCTCCTCATTCCTTAATACCCCAACTGGAGTTCCACAAGGTTCCACATTGGGTCCCCTCCTCTTTAATATATTTATTAATGACTTCCGCAACTCTATCCCCTTCTCTAATATCATCCAATATGCAGATGACTCAACCATTATTTGCTCAGCCACTTCTGTCCCCATACTTCTAAAGCTAACTCAAGATGCTTTTTCAACCACTGAACAATGGATGAAAAAACCCACTTAGCACTCAATGCTTCTAAAACCAAATTAATGGTATTTACTCCCTCTAAAGTCACCCCTTTCAACAAAAACACATTTTGTATTACTAGTCATAACAACACAACTCTGGAACTGGTATCAGAGACCAAGCTACTTGGTGTCCGAATTGACAATCAGCTTAAATTTAACTCCCACATACATCTAAATATCAAAAAAACCCATCAAAAACTAGGCATGCTTTATCGACAAAATCATTATCTTACACCCACCACTAAACTCACCCTCTCTACATCTTTTCTCATCCCCTCCCTTCTCTATGGAGCCCCACTCCTAACTAATCTACAATCCTCTCTGAAAACTCAACTCTCATGTTGCTACAACAAAATCGCCAATTTTGCCACTAGCCATAAGTCCTCCACTCACCACTGTTCCTCTCTCCACAAACTAAAATGGCTAAAACTACCCAATCACCTTATCTATACCCAACTCACTCTAGCACACAAGCTCATTTTCAACCCCTCACTCTGTCCCTCCCTTTCCTCTGCATTTAAAATGCACCTAGCTGACAGAGTGCTAAGGTCTAACAACCAACATTTTCTAGAAGTATACAAACCAGCTCGTCCCCAGGCAAACACCTTCTATCCTTTAGTCTAGCACAACTCTGGAACTCCCTACCACCATCCATTCGTACTACCCCTAGTTACTCTATCTTCAAAAAAACTCTTCACTCATATCTAGTATCCCAGTGGGAATGCTCCTGCTGCCACCCTACACAACTTAACCTGCAAATTTCCATCTTCTCTTCTTTTCAATAGCATTCTTCCTTTTAACTTCTCTTCTAACTCATATATTCTTGTTAATTACTTTCTAAATGTATATAATTCTTTTTTTTTCAAAACAGGTTTATTGTTTTAACATATAAGAGAAATATCATAACAATTTTATACAAGTAATTAAAAATAGGTATTATTATAATATTCAACAAAACAACTAAAGTATTTACAAAGACATCCACTACAATCAGATCAATTAATTAAACTAAAATACCGTGCTATTGAAATTAGAATTTTTTTAACAAATTTTGTAAATTATCCCAAACAATATAATATGATGTTTTTCTAGTTGTTCTCATTCTAATTGTGCTTATTTCCATATGGCACATTATATTCATAACATTTTTAAATTCATTGAACGAAGGAGGTGTATTTGAAATCCAATTTCTAGTTATTATTTTCCTGGCCACTGCTAGGATAGACCATAACGAGGGAAGGTTAATCTTTTTAACACATTGAGGTACAGGTGTGTTGAATAATATAAGAGACTTAGAAATAATGAAATTATCTGTAAAAAGAGCCTGCAAAAATTCATTAATTGACTTCCAGTATTCTTTCAACTTCATACAGTCATAAAACATATTAGCCCAGTCAGCATTAATTTCTACATTACATCTCTTACATAGATTATCTTTATTATTTATTTTATTCATCATCAAAGGTGTATAAAAAGATCTATGTAAAAATGTCCATGTATAAAGTCTCCAGACAATGGAAGATGTAGTTCTATAAACAGATTCCAATATATATTGTTTATCTTGTTGAGTTGGTGGGTCCCCATTAATAGAGGTGAAATAATTCCAGTATGAATCTACACTGTAAAAAGTTTCTTGTCTGATAATTTTATGTATATATGAAAGTTTACCTTTATCAGAAACTTTATGCTGTAAATTTAATATCAAGTAATCAATCAGTTTTGGAATAGATTCTTTAACTGTTATAGACATTAGATCTATTCTATCAATGAGATGTTGTCTAAAGATCTGAACCTCTAACCAGCAAGTTTCTCTTAGATCAAATTCTTGTTTTAAGAAATCTAGATTTTAACTTTATTATCAGATATCAGCTGATACCAGTACTTTAGATCATTATCTATAGCTAAATGAGCTCCTTCAGAAGTAGATGACATAAGCATACCCTGAGTATACATTATAGGGAATACAATAAAATTCCATTCCCTATACTTAGGGTGCATGAATATAAAGTTACGATAACTAATAATAATATTTAATGGGTAACAAACCATATGTTTAAGTGTAATAGGTGAAGTACAAAATTCCTTTAGCAACCACAACATGGAGTTATTTACAATCATATTTTTATGTGTTAAGGAGATTTTCATGAAGTGCATACTAATTAGCTCCCAATAATCTTTCCATTTTGTGATATATGACTGATCTATTAATAAAGTAATAGCTTTTATAATAGAAGAGATAATATATAAATTAAAGTCTGGAAAAGAAATACCCCCTTGAGACCAGCTATTAGTATGTTTCTTTAATGCAATCCTAGGTCTATTAGGTGCCCATAAGAAATTTAACATTAGTGTATTCAGTTTCTTGATAATTATTTTTGTAGGTGAAAGTATTATTGATTGTACTAAGTATAAAATCTTGGGGAATATTATCATTTTAATAATTGTAAGTCTCTCCTCCATAGTAAAAACATATTATTCCAGGTATTAAAAAGATTTTGTATATTAAGAAAACAGGTATTATAGTTATTATATATAATAGATTTAATATCTTTAGATAGTATTATACCTAAATAAGTTATCTGACCTGAATTGGGTACATATTTAGTAAAATCACTAATGAGAATATTTTTCGTGTATATATAGGTAGTATTTTAGTTTTTCTTCATTGAATATTAAACCAGAAATACTTTTAAAATTCATCATTTTATCAAATAAAGACTGCATAGAAGAATTAGATCCTGCTGATGTAATTAGAACATCATCTGCAAAAGTTGAATTTTTGATGTTGTATTTTCGTCTATTTCAAAACCCTCTATGTCAGTACTGTTTCTAATCAAATTAGCCCAAGGCTCCATTACTAAAGTGAATAATAGTGGAGAAAGTGGACATCCTTGCTTTGTACCTTTAAGAATGGGTATTTTTTGTGAAACATATGTTCCTACCTTAATATAAGCCAGCGTTCCTTTGTATAAATGCTCAATTAAATTTACAAATGCATCAGAGAAGTTTGTGCATTTCAGTAAGGTAAACAGACTAAACTTACTGAATCAAATGCTGAACCTATATCAAGACTAATAAGTGTTAAATCTTTCTTTTTCCTATTTGCAAAATCAATTAATGTTAAAGTTCTTCTTATATTATCAAAAGTATTTCTATTTACAGTGAAGCCCGTCTGATCTATATCTATAATGCCGGGGATGATTGTCTTCAATCTATCAGAAAAAATACTCATAAACATTTTATAATCAACATTAAGTAATGAGATGGGTCGATATGAAGAACATCTAGTTGGATCTTTATTAGGTTTTAAAATTGGTGAAATAAATGTATATTGCCAAGATGGGGGTTATGAACTCAGTTTGGGCCAAAATACAAACCTTATGTATTAATGAATATGTAGTTTTAGAAAGGATTTTATATATCTCTGGTATAATACCATCATTACCCGGTGCTTTGTTTGATTTAAGCTTATTTATTTGTGTAATAACTTCTGTATATGAAATACTCTTGTCCAATAGTTTAATCTGTTGTTTATTAAGCTTTTTATTCATGTTTGTGGTTATAAACTCCTTTATTTTATCTTTAGGTTCCATGTTAATGTTGTTATGGTTAATCTTGTGAAAGTGATTTCTAAATTCATCAAGTATTTCTGGTATACTAGAAACATTCTTCTTTTTCCTTAGAGAAAAGATTTCTTTGA
Source organism: Protopterus annectens (assembly GCF_019279795.1). Taxonomy (NCBI): domain Eukaryota; kingdom Metazoa; phylum Chordata; order Ceratodontiformes; family Protopteridae; genus Protopterus; species Protopterus annectens. The sequence continues at coordinate 857,331,279 of NC_056726.1, read as the reverse complement.
TATGTTTTTTTTATTCAATCTTTTTGTTTTATTTTTAAGTCTATGTAAGTATTTGGGGCTTATTGAATAAGACAAAAACTTGTATTTCTCTAAAGTTATTTTAACTTTATGAGTTAAAATTTCTTTGTATTTCTCATTTAGTTTGTTTATTTCTTCAATAACTTTCTTGTCCATAATATTTTCTTTATTATTATGTTTATAAGAGTCTAATTTACTTTGAATATCTAACAATTCCTTATCCCAAGATTTCCTTTTATTATTATACCATCTGATACTTTGTCCATATAGATATGATTTTAAGGCATCCCAAACATAGACAATGGAGACCTCAGGAGTATTATTTATGTCTAGAAAATGTTGTACTTCTGAAAGTATATATTCTTTATAGTCTTTTAGCTGAGTTAAGTATGCTGGTATCCTTTTGATCTGAACATTATGAGTATTTTTTATCATGAATTCAAAAACAATTGAGTTATGATCAGATACAGGACATGAAATGATTTTGGAATTAATTAAATCTGTTACCATCTGGTTAGAAATAAAGACCCTATCTATTTTTGAATAAGTTTTGTATCTGTTAGAAAAAAGGTGTATGGTAATGATTTTGAATCTATCTGATTATTAATATCATTCAAATGATAAGAATTAGCAAAATCATTTAAATGTTTTGCATTAGATGTAATTCTTCTTTTCCTTATAGTGGTAGTATCACTTTCATGTAGTATACAATTAAAATCACCAGCTAAAATAATATCCCTATAGAGAATGATATGATCTTATCAATATGATGTTTCACTGTATTAATACCAATTCCAGGTATCCAATATACATTAATTAAAGTGTAAGTCTTCCCATTAATTTGTATTGTAACCATACAAAACATTCCTTTGTCATCCTGAAAAGACTTAATGGTTTTAGGAATGGGCATACTTTTATTCCATAAAATAGCCACTCCTCTTTTTTCTGAGTGTGCTCTGAACTAACCAATACTGTATACTTATTAGTGGCTAGTTTATCAATATCTTTTTTCAAGAGATGGGTTTCTTGCAGGAAGACTAGATTGGCCTTGTGTAAATTAATGTATCTTATTACAATCCATTAATGTTTAAAGAAATTCCTTTTAAAGATGTCATTTGGCATTTTTAAAACTCAAGAATCTTATGATCAAATAACAAATAACAAGATAAATAATGTTACATCTCCTCTTTCAGGTGTACCTTTAAATATAGCTGTATTTATTAAATCTCTTATGGGATTTTGTATAGGATTCAGTTTTGTTTGTAGTGACAATGAGTATACAAAATATATTGTGGATGTCAAAACTATATACATATAACAATGAACAAGTGAAAATAATGTAAGGATTAAAACTTGCATCCAGCCTGGAGTTGAAAACTCCAACTTAGAGTAGTATTTACTACTCAAGTTAACCCCCTACCCTAAGCAGCAGTACCTCAGCTACCACCTTATCAATTTAATACTAGTTATATTTAACTGAGGTTAACATTTTTCAATTCAATTATCTATCAAGACAAAACTACACATTTGGTAAAACAGCATCATATAAACTAAAATAAGCTTTTTTTTAAAAAAAAAACTGTTCATACTACTATATAGATCTATGTAATATATAACACTTGTATTCAAATAGCATTCAAATAATCTTGATGTTAGAAATCAAGAGGAGAGAAAATTAGGTTCTAACATTCATTTAAATCAAAAACTTTGACTAATATGATTCAGACATTACATATATTAAGATGCATCTATTTTCTGTCATGTGAATACTATTAACAGCTTCCAAAAAAAATCTTGAATTGTTTGTATATGAGCATTTACTTAAACTCATTATTGTCAATAGAGTAAAATATTGTATTCATAAAAATTATTATAAATCATATTGCATAGTTATGCAAATTCTCAGAAACACTTGCATTATTAAAAAAAGCCATCACACACATACACACAGACACACACACATACATACACACACATACACATACACACACACACACACACACACATATATATATATATATATATATATATATATATATATATATATATATATATATCTGATCTCACTGAGTTATGTCCTTGTTGAGCACTATCCTACTTGCTGTCCCTAGAATAAATCTGTCTGCTTTATAGAAAATAATGCACAGCAAACACATTTTAGTAACCAGATTTTACAATCATGCTAACCTACTGCTTTAAAATATATCACATGACATTTCTTCCAGAATAGAATTATAAAATTGTTTATGCTTGTCAATCAGATGAATTAAATGAATTATAATAAAGTATATGTTTGGAACAGAAGTTTTTAACACAGATTATTATGCTGCTGTTAAGTAGATTTTCAAAAACATTTAAATAAATGTTTCATTTTCTATGCCTTCTAAAATAAGACATTTACTTACTACAAGAAACTACATCATTTAAACTCATTATAACTGACATTTTATGAATAGAGTATTTTTCCTAAATCTGTTGTGTGTCAGTATGATAACTAGGTCAGAGGTTATACTAACTGCTTTCAGTTTCTCTGTGAGAATTCTGTGAGTTGAAGCTTTTGAAGTAGTTCATGGACACTGTGCATGAGACAGCCCACATCCCAGATTGTCTCCCTTAACATTTTGGCGGGAAACTTATTAAAACTTGTGGCAAACATTCATTTTGTCAATAGAGTAAAATATTGTATTCATAGAAATTATTCTAAATCATATTGGATAGTTATGCAGATTCTCAGAAACACTTGCATTATTATATAAAAAAAAAGCCATCACACTCACACACACACATACACATACACACACACACACACACACACACACACACACACACACACACACACACACACACACACACACACACACAGACACACAGACACACACAGACACACACACACACACACACATATATATATATATATATCTGATCTCACTGAGTTGTGTCTTTGTTGAGCACTATCCTATTTGCTGTCCCTAGAATAAATCTGTCTGCTTTATACAAAATAATGCACAGCAAACACATTTTAGTAACCAGATTTTACAATCATGCTAACCTACTGCTTTAAAATATATCACATGACATTTCTTCCAGAATAGAGTTATAAGATTATTTATGTTTGTCAATCAGATGAATTAAATGAGTTATAGTAAAGTATATGTTTGGAACACAAATTTTTAACACAGATTATTATGCTGCTGTTAAGTATATTTTCAAAAACATTTAAATAAATGTTTCATTTTCTATGCCTTCTAAAATACGTCATTTACTTACTACAAGAAACTACATCATTTAGACTCATTATAACTGGCATATTTTATGAATAGGGTATTTTTCCTGAATCTGTGGTGTGTCAGTGTGATAACTATGTCAAAGGTTATACTAACTGCTTTCAGTTTCTCTGTGAGAATTCTGTGAGTTGAAGCTTTTGAAGTAGTTCATGGACACTGTGCATGAGACAGCCCACATCTCAGATTGTCTCTCTTAACACTTTGGCGGGAAACTTATTAAAAACTAGTGACAAACATTCATTTAGTAGTGTAAATGCATGAAAACATGACAAAACCTTCACAATGTATTCCACAGACCATTAGAGCCTCTTACTTCTTTTCAGAAAGAGAAACAAATTGAATCACAGCTTGCCATTAAATCTTCAGATATTTTGACTGGTTATGAAACAAAACATTATAACTGACATATTTTATGAATAGAGTATTTTCCTGAATCTGTGGTGTGTCAGTGTGATAACTATGTCAAAGGTTATACTAACTGCTTTCAGTTTCTCTGTGAGAATTCTGTGAGCTGAAGCTTCTGAAGTAACTCATGAACACTGTGCATGAGACAGCCCACATCTCAGATTGTCTCTCTTAACATTTTGGCGGGAAACCTATTAAAAACTAGTGACAAACATTCATTTAGCAGTGTAAATGCATCTAAACATGACAAAACCTTCACAATGTATTCCACAGATCATTACAGCCTCTATGTAAGTGAAATTAAGCCCAAAATTACCAACAAGCAATAAAACTCAACATTCTTCTCCCAACTCAATTTTCATACAAATCCTATTATTCACTGTGCCGACACAATCAAAAGCATTTCTATATATTAATAAAGAAAAGAAAAGAGAGTAGAAAATAAAAGGGAGTGAGGCAGAAATAAAAAATGTAAGAGAAAGCTGTAAGAAGTATATACAATGGAATGTTACTTACTGTTTATATTAATAGAGTTAAAAATAAAACATATTATTTACTCTTATTTAGTTCTGATTATTATTAGTTAAAGCATAACAGATTATTTACAAACAGGCATAAGCAGTATAATCAAGAAAGTATAATTAGAAATAGCATTTGAAGAACTTATAAAAACTTTTACAAGGAATAAATATGTTATTATTCTATTAATGATATTTTCATTACTGTTCTCTCCCTGCCCTCCCCACCCTTTACCCACTACATAATCTAAATAGAATGTCATTGTTTAAACAAAGAAAATAATAAAAGGAGAAGGAAAAAAGGTAAAGATAAAAATGTATCAAATTACTAACCTTACTTCTTTTCAGAAAGAGAAACAAATTGAATCACAGCTTGCCATTAAATCTTCAGGTATTTTGACTGGTTATGAAACAAAACATTTCTTTGCACATAGAGAATAACTTTGATTAAATCTTTTCCAAAATATTTGTGGCTTTCTGTAAATGCAGGAACTATATTCAAAAGATTAATAATGAACTAAAATGATGAGAGAGAAAAAACATATAACAAATCATTTGTTTTTTAGTCTCTTCTTCTTCTCTGAAGTCTTCCACGAAGCTTCAATTGCCAATCTCTTTAATGAAGAACTAGCCCATTCCATTTCTTCTATTTTATCCAAAATCTTTTTCTTTAACAAACAGTAAAGCAGAGTCTAAATCATCAAAACCTTAGGACCATCAGGAAGGAAGATTTTAAGCTTGGCAGGAAACAGAAGGTATGTTTTAAACTGTGCTTTTTAAGCTCCCTTATTAGTGGCAGAAAAACTTTTCTTTTAGCTATTACCATGGAAGAATAGTCATTGTCAAAACGCACAGTTGTCTCATTAATCTTAACAGGAGCTTTAGCCCAAGCAGATTTAAGAACCATCTCTTTATCAAAAGATGATAGAAATCTAACTATAACTGATCTAGGATATTTTTGTTAGAGTTAGTATTAGCTATAGATCTATGTGCTCTTCGATACCAAAAGAGAATGCTTCTGGTAAGTCTAAAGTTTTAGGGAGCCAAGTTGTTAAAAAAGAAGTAATATTGTTACCTTCAATATTTTTTGGCAGTCCAAAAATCCTAATGTTATTGCGCCTAGATCTATTTTCCAGGTCATCCAGCTTTGTTTGTAAATGTGTATTTTGTTTCAGCAGAAACTCAATGTTGATTTCCTCTTCTTGGATTCTATTTTCCATGTCATTCACAGCTTCTTCTATGCTTGTCATCTGGTTCTTCTGTTGTTGCAGGTCTGTATGTAACAGGTCTATTTGTTTTGTAGTTTTTTCTATGAAGGTGTCTATTTTAGTATCCATTTTATCCATTTTATCAGTAAGTTGCTGGATTATAATTATCAGAGACTGAAGTTCCTTCTTGATGCTGGAGTCTTGAGAATTTGTCTTACTGGAACTCATTTCAGACTGATAAACTGACAGGAAAATTTCCACAGTGATTTCTGACAGGAATATTGTTAAGATTTCTTTTCTTTTTTAGATATAGTTCAAGAACTATATAAAACAAACGTATTTAGAAAGAAAATTACTTCAAAAATTAATTTTTTAAGTAATTAATTCCTGTCAGTGTAATGAAATTGGTGGAGCTGAAGAAATCTGCTGCTATCCTGTGTTCATCCTTGGCCACGCCCCCCAATGTATATAATTCTTGGCTACACCTCTTACCGCAAGTTTCCTAACATGTATTAACGTTCCTATATATATTTTGTAATTATTCCATTAAAATTCTGTATTACCTGTTCGTTTATCACTAATCTAGACTGTTAATTAAATATTAATTTGTCCTTGTCCAATCCAGTTGTATATTTTCAATCTATGACATATAGTAATGTTAATAGTCTTTGGTCTGCTCTATTCTATAACACATGTAAGCTTATAATCTACGTCATATTGTAACCTTGATTGTTTATGGAGCTTGTCTCCCCAGGATTCCATTGAAAACAGGTTCACTTTGGCCCTATGGACTATCCTGGTAAACCAACTGCAAATAAATAAATAACTAAATAAACAAATAAATAAACGTTTCCACTTTTATTACACATCCTGCATTCATGGCACAAACTTCCTTGCTTTATGTCCTTTCTCCCCACACTAGTCACATTGTACCTTGTCACAATCCTTAATTAAATGAGAAAAGTCCCTACAAAAGAAACATAATTTAGGCTCTCCAGCATATCTTAATGTCTCTGTATAACCAGACACAAAAATAGCATTCACCAAGAGTTTCACCATATTTTTTAACACTTCAAAACAACTTCCAACCTCCACCTTCCATTTTATAACTTTCTGTAATGTCTAACTTTCACAATTTTATCGACACCTTCACACATACCCTGCATGCATTTTTTAACATCCCCTTCTTATAGTCCATCAGTTCTAAACTGCAAATAACATTTTATTATTTTAAGTTGCTCCTAGAAAACAAATACTAATTACATGGATAATTCTCCTTCTTCTTGTTACACAATTCCATACATTTCATCATCAGTTCCTCAGCTTCAAATGTTAAATCACAAAAGTATATGTCCCAATATGTATAAAATACTGAATTTCTTGAGCTTTAAAACCTAGAATAGTTACCAAATTGTTCCATACATCACATTTCTTAATTACAGTATCATTTGTTTTGTTATTCCCACAGTTGGTCTTCTCTTCTTTTGAAAAACAGTTTTACTTACAGTTTGTTGCTGCTCTCTCTTTTTTGTCTGCTGTCACTGCTGTATATGTTTTAGTTACTGCATTATCTGCCATCACAAAACCAGACACTTTGTCAGTTTATTGGTGCTTTCTTTTTTTTTTTATTTTCTGCCACTGCTGCTTACGTTTTAACTGCTTCATTTTATGCTGGCAAACCACCTGGGTCCTTTTCCACACTACCATCCTCAGCACTTCAAAAAAAGTTATCTGCCATCTCAACTAATGAAAAAGCAGAACTGTCACCTAATCATTCTCCATCATTATTTTTTAACAGAACATCATCTGCAAGCCTTCCTGAAGCCAGTTCTCTTATCTGCACCATTTCAACTCTCTTACTTCCTTCAACATGGACAGAGCTAAATAATGCTCATTTACAAATTACACCACGAAGGAATCTTTGCTTATATTCTGAAGCTGCATATTGAACAAATTTTTCTCCAAATTCTCACTTTCCTCCTCCAAACTCCCCATTTCTTTAACACTTTTCCCTATCAAATTATTTTTATTTCTTATTGTGCGCCAATCAGCTCCTTCCTCACATCTCCTGTTTCTTTTTCCTTGTTACTTTCTTTAACTTCATGTATAAGCTCTTTATTAGTCACATCTTTTTGTACATTTTCTTGTATAACACATTCTTCTATCTCTTTTTCCTGTATAACTTCATTTTCATTTTTTTGCACATGCATTTCACATTCTAGCCATAAATGACCAGTACTGCCACATTGTTTACACTTTTAAGCACTTTTTTGCATTATGTCCTGTTTTAACACATAAATAGCATCGTTTTTTTATCACATTCTTTGATTAAATTATATTTTTTCCACAAAAAATAACAAGTCTTTGGTTAACCCCTGTATTTCACAAAACTCCTATTACCATGAACATTAATAATACTAGGTACATGCATAACATTATCATTTTTCATTTTCAGTATTACTTCACATTCCCAATCCCCAGCCCATAGTCCTCTTTCATCATATATTTTTATAGTGTCTTATTACTTCTTTACATATAGTTAACAAATGTTCTTTCAGTTATTTTGCTTCAACTTCAGTTCTAAATGGGATCATTATTCTTTTTTTTTTGTTTGTCTGTAAAAAGCTGACCATGGATAAATATTTTTTTTCATTCATATGCACCCCAAAAAATTTCCATGGCCTGCCAATCTCAAATATCATGTCACAACAAGTCTCTTTATTAATTTAAATAAATGCTCTTACCTCTTTTACTTTCATACCCCGAGGTGCTATGAGAGAGTCCCAAACCTTATACCTATCCAAACTTTGTTCTTTTTTACTGCTCACATGTACGGTATACTTTTTTTTGTTTCTTTTATTTCTTCTTTCTTCTTTGCTCCTTCTTCAACAGTTTGTGCATAAGTCTTTGTCTCTGAAATTTTTTTTTTACAGTCTCTTCTTCTATTTTTTCTGTGATGTTTCTCCATAAAATCGCTGCTGTACTTTTCTGGCTCACTTTGGTTTACCATTTCTTCCAAGTAGTCACCCCACAAACAACCCCCCCCCCAGTGGAGGGTTGTAATTATGTATTTTTCATAGCTAACTGTCTCACCTTCAAACAATCTCCTCTGAAAGTTTTCCTCTTAATCCATCTCTCTTACAGCTACAATCTCCTTTTCCTCCAATGTCACTGTTTTTTCTGCACCCACATCATCAGAAAAAAGACTTCTGGTAGTGATTCTACCATTTCAACTTCATTTTTAGCAAAAGCTGAATCAGACATGTTTTCTTCCTGTTCCTCCTGGCTGCATCTGCTCTTGGACAGGAAACAGGAACTCAGGATGTGTAACATACAAATCCTTCCCCCAACAACCAAGAATAGGGGAAGTTCCACAATGCCCTGATCAAATTTCCTCTACTAATATAAATAGCACTTTGCTCCTGAAAAGAGGATACTAGCCTAGTGATACTAACCTGGTTAACAAAGGATAAATAAAGATCTATACATATTACCAAAAGTATTTTATGCAGCTGAGCTGATGGTGCAGCGCAGACAGAAGGCATTGGCGTTGTTTTATACTGCCACACCTAGTTCTAACTTCTCCAAGGACATCAAGCTGACATTTACCAGTGCCTCATTTAATAGGTCTGCTGTCCTCAGCCCAAATGTAAATACTTGCTGAAAAAATATGAAAAGGTAAGGATGATGCGCCTTTATTGTTGGTATTAAATTTCAGACTCTACAATACACCTTTTCAGCTTTTGTTTTAGTGTGGCCAACAGCAGCAAAACTACCAGAAGTCTAGAATAAACTAAATCACCCATAGTAATTTTCAAAATGTTGTTAACCCAGTAACAGAAGCAACTGGCAACATCAGAAATAAATCAGCCCTACTTCAGAAGAACAGCTGCAGGACACCTGAGACCATGTCTGACTATCCTACTCTGTACCATATCTCTCAATTCTTATTTCCAGAGTTAGAAAAAAATGGACACTTTCTTTAACTCTGGTACTATTAACTTAGAACTCCTCAAAATAAAGTTTAATTTTAGGAGGATGCAGCAAAGGTCTGAAAAAAAGTGTGTCCCTTCAAAATCTGGAGACCCCACAAAAGGAGTTTGACAAGCAAAGTGGTGTTAAGCCACAGATGTAAAAGAGGGATCCAAGAAGCTCAGTCAGGCTAGAAAAAGTGACATTGCTACTCCAAATTCTTTTTTTTTTTGTGCCAAAAAGACATAGAACCTTGGACTCACATGAATCCTGAGTGTCCCAACTAAGTTACTAGCAATGAAATCTTTTAGATGGTAACTGTGAAGTCCATCCTTCCCTGCTTGTTATAAATAGACTGGATGTGCTAGTTAGACCTCTGATATGTCTGTCTCCATATTAAGATTACCAGGAAATGTATGAGATTACCAGGAAATGCATGAGATTTCTACACTTGCTGGGAGAAGCCATTCATTGCCAGTTCCAAAGTCTGCCATTCAGTTTCACCTTATCCTATGGTGTTCATCAAATGCATATCCATAGTTGCATAAAACACAAAGACTGCAAGGATTGAAGATGTTTCTTCATGTGGACAAATGTCGTCTAGCCACTGCAAAACAAAGCAGGTCAATTTTTCCTCATGAGTTTCATCTCAATCATTCCAGTCTTTGTGGGAACTAAACTGAATGCTGCCAAGTCTCCAGTAGACAACTATACAGAATGCACCATGAAAACTATTTTACAGAGCTTCTGCTCCCATGGACAGTATCCTTCCATCACAAAACTTATTCTCAGATGTCGTTCAGTCATTAAGAGTGACAGCATTCATATGTCTAAGTCCATTGAGTACAACTATTTACATGCAGCAACCATTTGCATGTCTCCTTTTGCCCAGCTGTACATCAATGAAAGTTCAGGGATCTCAACTAGCAGGTGCTCTGAAATTACATATCAAGATGTTCAAGGTATGCAGTCTGCATCTCACACGGTGCTTGGCACTTTAAAACTAACTCTGGGTAGTCTATTCCAGGTGCCTAGTCCTGTCGTTTAAGTCATCACGTATTCTTCTAACTTTAAGTGTGTATGTGTGTGTGTGTGTGTGTGTGTGTGTGTGTGTGTGTGTGTGTGTGTGTGTGTGTGCGTGTGTGCGTGTGTGCGTGTGTGTGTGTGTGTGTGTGTGTGTGTGTGTGTGTGTGTGTGTGCGTGTGTGTGTGTGTGTGTGTGTGTGTGGCGGGAGAAGTGGCATTATCTATAGCAGACAGTCCAAAGGCTGTGGTTTTATTTGGATTCCAGTTTACACATCAGTGCTGCCCCAGAGTGATATAACCATCAGCACCAACAACATGGCTGTGGTTTGGTATTCAAGTGGTGGTACATACTCCTCCTGTGTCTGCTGAAAAGCAGTTAGGGCACAGGAATGGGTTTTGTCAACAAACCACTTCTTTATTGCAAGCAACATTACTGGGGTAGCCAGATGTCCAGTAGATAGGCTAAGCTGCTGTTTACTGATGCATCACAAATGGCCCCTCAGTCTATTAGTTGTGCATAAGCTTTTCTATTACTTGGGAAACTTTTTTGTTATTTCTTTGAATCTCTGAACAATGATAAGAGCAGCAACTTTTTTGCTATGATCTCCCCTGTGGGCAAATGTCCAATGGATACTGTGATCTACAAACAGCCCTTGGTCTCCCTACACTTTTCTCTCAACTCCCTGTATTCCAAATGCCAGGCCAAAGTGTGGTAGAACAAGCCAAAGTCATTTTAGGGTCATAGGGTCATAGATTAGTACTAGACTAACTGCCGTTGTGGGCCATTTTAAGCCGAGCCAATTACCCCCTGTGAGAATCAAACCCTGCACCTTGTGTCTGTAAGGTAAACATCGTAGCTATTATGCCAGCCTCCCACCCCATTTTATAGCCTCATTTTGCCTTGACAAGTTTGGCTTGCAATGCTGGGCCTCATCTTTTGGAGAAACTTCTATTTAGGACACAGACAAACAAAATCAGTTTAAAAAAAGAGTTAAAATCCTGTCTCACCAGATAATGGATAGGTAAATACTCTGACCCAGGTCAACTCTTAAAAGATCTCTCTATCCCAATTATGACTATTATAAGGGCTTCCATAACCTCAAAACCCATATCATTTCTCGCATCACAAACTATTCCAATCCTTATAGAATTATATATTAAGTCTGTCAAATTCACAATGCTGTCATGTCTAACAAGGCTGTGAATACAGGAATCCTGGATAACCAATGTATGTAGAGTCTTGACTCATTCCAATTACTGTAGGTATAACTTTGTATTATTAGTACTGTGTGGTGTAACTGCTCTGTTCACTGAAATTTTGTATTGCCTATAACTGAGTTCTATTATTGCTGGTGGTGCAATTGTTACTGTATTTTGTTTCTAAATTTGTATTACTGTATGGAGCTTTTCTCCCTGGGCCTCCGCCAAAAATGGGCAACTTTGCCCAGTCTGACTTTTCCCGGTAAACAAATGTAAAACAAAATACATTTATTTATCATTTATTTTACATTTGTATACCAGAAAAGGCCAACTGAGCATGGATCCCATTTTCAGCAGACGCCTGGGGAGAAAAGCTCTAACAAAGATTAGTACAGCAAATACAGTTAATACAATACACGTGTTAATAAAGTACAGTAGAGTGAAAACGTTAAGGTACAGTTTCAAGGCCAAGATAGGAGCAAAAAGTAAATATACTACAAAGAACATAGTGCGTTACAAGGACATTTGTTCAGTTATTTGGTTACATTCATCAGTGGTAAGTACAGTAAACACACATTGATTGAGTAAGAGTAGAGAAGGAGTTGTTGCAAGCTTTCATAGAAGGTTACAGAATGATATGCTCTAATTAAGTGAAGCTACCCAGGGTCAGAACAATTACATAACCAAGAACTATATAAATGGGACCGGAGGAGTTTTTTAAATTGGTTTTGTTTTCAGTGGTCCTAATATCTATGGGGACAATATTCCATGCTTTTGCAACAGAAATGGAAAACAAGCAATACCCAGAGCTATTGTTGCTTTTGCCTATGTCAGCCAGTCCTTTATTGGTGGATTGTAATAGGCATTTGTTAGAGTAGATATTAAGTAGACCTTGAAGAGCAGGAACTCTATCAGGATAATATAGAATTTGGTGGGCTATTGTAAGCTGGTTATATGTGAGCAGGTTGGGTAATTCTAGCTAGGATAGTTGCTTGATTGCTATGCAGGGATGTGTCCTGAAGGGTGAGTCAGTAGCAAATCTAGCTATTTTATTGTAGCAGGTGTTTAGTTTGTTAAAGTCTGCTTTGTTTAGGTTAATGAGTATAGGCGAAGCACAGAGGAATGTAGACAGTAGATGGATTCTTGCAATGGTGGCTTTACTGTCATTGGTGAGGTACGTTTTGCATCTATATAAAATTCTGAGTTTTTATGGACTTTCTTTATTGCCTGTGTAATGTGCATATTGGATTTTATGTTGTGCTCTATGATAACCTCTAGAAGTGTGGTGTGTTGGACAGGTGTGAAAGGGATGTTATTAGCTGAGAGTATTGTGAATGGTGGTATGGGATCTAAGGATCTAGTGGGATAGAATATTATTAGCTGTGTTTTATTGGGGTTAAATATTAGTTGAGAGTTGGCTAACAAAGTTTTAACAGTGGTAAAGGACTCTTGTGTCAATTCCTGGAATTGACAGAGTGATGGGGCAGAGTAGATTAGAGTGGAGTTATCAGCAGACTAGACTAGAGTGGCATGCTGGGTAGCTTTGTGGAGTGAGTTGGTGAATATGTTAAAAAGAAGGGGTCCAAGAATGGATCTTTGGGGACCCCTAGGGTGACAGGTAGGAGGGGAGATAAGGAGTTTTGCCATTTTACTGCTTGTTGGTGGTTGGTTAGATAATCTTGAAATCACTCTAGTATGGAGCAGCTGAGATTAAGATCTGAGAGAGCAGAAAGGAGTTTAGGATGGATTACAGTATCTAAGGCCTTGGAGAGATCTAGGAATACAATGGATACTAGGCTATCATTGTTTAGATGCTGGTTTACTGTGATGGTAAAGCTAAAGAGGGCTGTGGTAGTACTGTGATTGGGACTGGGTGTTGGTTATCAGTTTATTAGGGAGGAGGTAGTGCATTATTTGGGAATGTGTACATTTTTCGAGGATTTTAGATAAGGGGATAGAATGGCAATTAGATAGTAATTAGATAGTTCCAAAGAGTTACCTTCTTTGTGGAGTGGTATTATACGCAAAATTTTCCACAGAGGAGGAATGCGTTGTTCTGATAAAGAGTGATTAATGAGCATGGAGACTGGATAAGAGATGGCTTTGGCTGTAATGTTTATCTGCAGGTAATTTGTCAGTGACCAGGGTTGTGGGTTTAAGCCTATTTAGGTATTTATATATTGTGCTAGTTGGGACAGGCTGTAAGGAGAAAAGGTTTTGATCTGCTGGTGTAGAAGATAGGTTTGGATGTGAAGTGGGACAACTATTATTTGTGAGGGCTAGGATGGATTTGGTGAAGTTTTCGTTGAATTGGGTGACAATATTATTGGTGGGAGTGTCAATGTTAGGGGGTGGAGTACTGGTCTTTGCTGGTGTTAGGATTTTATTAATGGCATCCCATAATTTTTGTAGGTTATTTTTGTGTTTGGTTTGAATGCCTATATAGTGGTTCCTTTTGTCTGTCCTAATTTGTTTTTTGGCTTTATTCCTTAGTTCATGGTATGCCTGTCTATTAGTTTGAGTTTTATTTTGATGCCACGAGTTCCATGCTTTATCTCCTTGTCTTTGCAGTAAGTCAGAATCTCTGGTCAGCTAGGGGGGATAGTTGGATTTAGTTCTGACTGTTCTGATAGGGGCAAGATGATTTAGAATGTTTAAGAAAGTGTTATTGAAGTAGTCTATGGCATATTCCAGAGGATGAGATAAGAGTGGTCTCTAGTTGCATTGATTAAGTGCAGATATAAAGTTATGTGTTTTAAAATTCTTTGTATACCAGATTTGTTGGAGGGTGGAGGATTTTAATGGATTCACTTGGTGTCTAATTATAAAGGTGGGAAGGTGGTCGCTGAGGGTGTCTGAGAGTGAGCCTGAGAGGTAGGTTTGAGATGGTCTGTTAGTAATGATCCAGTCTAGGATGGACTCCTTTTTTGATGATTTATCTAGCTGTGCTGTGGTTTTGATTAGTTGAGTGAAACTGTGTAGGTTAATGTGGTTAGTGGAATGGAGTGAGTTACAGAAGGACCAGTCAATATTAACGTCACCTAGTATGATTATTTCTTGGTTAAATTTTTGGGATGCCCAGTCTAGAATGGATTCTACTGCATTAATGTTATTGCCGAGGTGTATATAGGTACCTACTATATATAAGTTTATTTTTTAGTTGATTTTCAGCTTAGTGAACATAGTTTCTGCATTATTGAACTTGGGTTGTTTGTTGACTAACATTTCAATGGTCAGGTTGTTTTTGAAGAGGAGAACAATGCCTCCATCTCTTTTGGATATTCTGTCTTGTGTAAGAACACTGTAACCAGGTGGAACAAAGTCATTATTATTGTTTAGTGGTTTTAACCAGGTCTCTGTGAGAAGGACTATGTCAGAGGAGTAGAGTGCCAAGGTAGAGTGTAGCTCTGGGATTTTGTTTAATATGCTCCTTATGTTTATGTTGAGTATACGGAGATCTGTTGATTTCCTGGTGGAGGTTAGAATGTTATTTGTTTGGTAGTGGGGGGGGTGTTATTGTTTTTAGGGCCAGGGTTTGGGTGCAAGTCTGTACTAAGTATGATTCGAGATGCTATTTGGATTATATTTTTTAGGCATTTGATTATAGATGTGTTATATTTTGAGGAAAGATGGTTGTTTAGTTGTTTGAGATGTAAACAGAAGAAGATATTACTGAAAAGGCTGGTTTGTCTTGTGAATGGGTAGGGCAGGGAAGGGATTTAGTCTGAAATTTTAAGTTGCTAGTGCAGTGGTTGGAGGCTGTTAGTTGATGGCGAGGCTTATTATTAATGTAAAGGTTAGGGGACACATTTTGCTCAGACAAAGTGTTGATGTATTGTTGTGAATTTTTAGTTGTTATCTTTACAAGAAAGAGTAGGGATTTTGGTGTGGTTATACTTTATGTAGGTTGTGGTTAGAGTGGGGAGATTAGGTAGGGGGGTATTAGCCTGAAGAGATTGTACAATCTGGATATTAAGGCTGTATAGAAATGAGGTTGGTGTGAGAGTGAGGCTTAGGAGAGTGGCTAGTTAGGTATAAGGGTCATGAGCCTGTGGGGTGGGTGGCAATGGGGGAAGGGTAGGGGAGCAAAGTGATCCCGAGTGTAGCAAAGGGTTAACAGAGTGTGAAGAGCCAAATTCCAGGTATGTGCAAGTGAAAACAATCAAGTTCTCTGAATTATTGGCTATAACACTTGTTATTGCAGATATTAGTGAGACTTCCTCGGTATGGACAGCTGGAAGGCTAAATAAATTTATAAGGTGAGAGGGCTATGGTTACATAGAATTATGAGAAAAGTGAAACAAAATGTATTTAAGTTGGAAAGGGAGTCTATAGGGAAGATATAACATTCAAAAGATGTCTGGTGACTGATCAAATTACTATAGGGACTAGAAGAAGAAACTATAATCCAATACCATGTGTAACCCACTGTAATAATAGTGGATAAGAAAGAAATAGAGCAAAAAAAATCCCTGCTACTACTGGCTCAGATGTTTGTATTTAGCATGTTAAGGATTATCATAAAATATAGCTTTCAAAATAACCTTTATGTGGTGAAACATACATATAATAGTGTTTGGTTCTTCAGGGCTGCATAAACTCTCAATATCTTTTAGGTTTCACAGAAATGGATTTTTGTGCAGTAAAAGGAGCTGTAGCAGTATATCAAATGTTGGGAATGCACAGCAATTTTAGGGCTAAAGAAAAGAACAAGAGGGAACGATAATAGTAAGAAAAAAGCAGGAAGAAAAATAAACAGTAACTGTGTAGAAGAGCAGTATCATCCACTAAACACAGCAGTATTATTTGTAGATTATTATTTCAGTTGTAGGAATCAGTATAATGCAACATATAAGAATTATATATTACTGGCTACAACAAAACTCCAGGCACGTTAATGCAAAAAAATAGACAAATTCAGTGTCGCTAAACCTAAGTCAGCGACTCACTAAATTGTACTTAATGAAAATATACAGCCTCCGGTACATAGAGTGAGAGATAGTATCTACACAAACACACTCCTGCTCAGTATAATACAGAAGCTACTATCTTAAACAGATATCATACAAAAAAGTTCTGAGGCAGGTAATTTTGCATAGAAGTACACATTGACCAGCTGCAATCATTTCCATAAAGTGTAACTACATAATAATGCATGTTAGGTAAAAAATCTGTTACACTACTAAACAATGAACACTTTAAACAACTCAAATGCAGAAGTACACACGGCAAATAGTAATCATTCTCATAAAGCAATTATTTGTACAATGTACAACAGATAGTTGAAAAAAATGCATTTACATTATGTACAATCTATGTCTAAGGCTCTTCAAATTTGTACTTACCTATCATCTTGGCAAGCATCATCCAGAGCTCAACAATCTTCAGCTAACTACATGGTTTCCTCTAATTCTATTAATGACTAGGGGTTCCCTGTCTGATGTAGCCACTGAAAAGAGACCAAACACTAGCTCCAATTACATTAGTGCCACACTATGTGTGTTGCAATTTTGATACTGGACTAAGTTATTCATCTATAACTGTTCACCTTGTTGCCATTTCTTGTTTTCATTGAGGTTATAACTGCCATTAAGATAAGGCCTTTGTGAGATGCATTTTTCTAATTAGGCTTCCAGTCAAGGATGCTTTCTCTGTGAGAAATGTGTACTTTACATTAGAAAAACTGACTTCTTTTAAACCAGCTTCGACTGTAGAACTGATTTCTTTTATCTTTGAACCAAGTAGAGATGCAGATTTTAATTTTTTAGCTTATTTATTTATTTATGTAGCTGTCTTTCTTGACCAGGAAAGTCCATCTTGGCAAAGCCCATTCTCAGCAGAGAACCAAGGACAAAATCTCCTGCAGATACATTTAAGATACTTGTTACAAAACATATTTTTTAACAAAGTTACATTACATAGGCATTTGTAAGACATGTAGATGCAAACAAGTAATTCTTTTGTACTGACACTAAACAATGACAAAGCAGGTATTTTTTGTGGTGTCATTATGCATGATATTACATTCCAAGTATAAAACATTTAGTATGTACACAGTTCATTTACAATATATGTGACATGAAGGTTTGTAGTATAGATATTAGGAATAAATAAAATTTAGGTAAGGCATGTGAAACACAAGTCAGTAGGTAGATAATAATTAAAGCTAAAAAGGAAGAGTGGCATTGTGTAGTTGATTTGTCAAGGATAGTAGGGGTAAGAATACTAGGGTACATGCTGACATTGAACCTGGTTATAACAGAGTGGTGGAGAGTATCTGAAGGAGATCGATAAGGTGAGAAGGTCAGAAAGAAACTGAAAAGTAAAGTGGGGATTAAGATAGGAAGATAACTGAGGAGGAATGGAATAGAGGTTTGTTGCTAAGAAGGTTATAGATAGTAGGAGGTATGAGCAGACAAAGAAAAATGGAGTTACCATGTTGAGAAACAAGAGCACAACCACTTCTAGCTTAGGTGTTATTTTAGTAAGAGATTGAAGGCGGAAAGTTTTATGATTTGTTTTAGGTATGTTGGGATCGTGCTCCTGTGTTTACATATGGCAAATGAATATACTGAGTCACCTGCTAAGTTAGAAGACTGTTGTATTGGGTCTATATCACATAGTCAAAGTCTTATAACTTTGAACACGTAATGTTCGAACCATTATGTTTGAAGTTACAAAACTTTGACTATGGATAAAAAAAAAAAATGGCAAACAAAATAAACTGTTTTAAGCAGGGGGGCAAGCACCTCCCACACCCCCCACTACTTAAAAGGCTCCCTATCAGATGATCGAAATGCCATTTCCGCGAACACGAAATGATCGACACATATTGTGCAAACTACATAAATTCTGAACGTCCAAAACAGCGGTATAGCTAAGTGTGCGATAGGTATGGACCTTAGGGTACGGTGCGGGTTAAAGTAAGTGTATAGATAGGTAATGTATGTAAGATTTAGTGCAGTGTTAGAAGTAGGGTTTTTTTAAATGTATTTATCTGTATTATGTATTTTGTTAGGGTATATCTCTGTAGTGGAAGTGTGCAGTAGTTATGGACCTTAGAGTTTGGGAGGGGTTAAGGATAGTGCATAGATAGTTGTGTATGTGGGGTTTAGTGTAGTGTTAGAAGTAGGGTTTTGTTAAATGTATTTATGTGTATTATTTATTTTGTTAGGGTATATCTCCGTAGAGGAAGTGTATGGTAGTTACGGACCTTAGGGTTAGGGAGGGGTTAAGAATAGTGCATAGATAATTGTGTATGTGGAGTTTAGTGTAGGGTTAGAAGTTGGGTTTTGGTGCTTTACTTTAGGGTTAGGAGTAGGGTTTGGTTAGTGTATGTATGTGGTTTATTTATTTTGTTTGGGTAGGTAGTATGTAGCGGGTGGTGGGGTTGGCCGACTATGTTCGATATTTTAAATTTCATGGTTTAGTGCGTTCGGTCTATTCGCGGTTCGATTAATACGTGTCGCTCTTTTGGTATTCACTGAAATAGATTTTCACGGAACTGATATAGACCCTACTTAAATATACCAATTCTGAGATCGCACCCCATTGATCAAAATGGAAACCTCCTCTTATGGAGATTTCCATTGAAATGCTTGAATTTTTACAAATTCGAACTTATGGTCTCGACCATATGAGGTTCAACCTTGTAAAAGTTCGACTGCTTGATAGGAACACGTATTCACTAAGAGCTTATTGGTTGAGCAAAGGTCTCTTCCTGAAGAATAGTGCTGCAGGGTATCTTTTAGTCATGGATTTTTCTGGTGTATGCATAAACTTGAGTGCAGTAACAACCTGAGAGAATGTTAAACAGATGGGTAGCTAAATGAAGTTTAGTTGTTCCAGGGCTATGTAATGATGAGTCCTATGTGTAAAATTGGAAGCACATTTCGATAAATTATTGTAACAGGTGAAGAGTTTAGCTTTAAGTAGGGTGCCCAGAAGTTTTATTTATGTTATGGTTTCAATTTTTGTGTTGTTGGATGAAGTTGTTTCAAAAGATTATGTTTCATTTTTTTATTGATTTGGAGTACATACATTTTGTTTTTTAAGAATTGAAAAGTAAATTTGAATTTTTTACACACGTTTTGTAAGCAGTGGAAGAACTGTGGGTGATGTCCTGAAGTGTTGATAGGGATGGGGCTGCACATATTAGGGTTGAGTCTTCAATATATTAAATTATTCTAGTGAGGTGGCTAGCAATATGTAGATTGTTGATAAAAATGTTGAATAAGCTGGACCTAACACTAATCCTTGTAAGATGCCAACAGTGAGTGGCAAGATGAAGAAGAGATTTTGTTTCCATGAGACTGCTTGCCTACTATCAATCAAATAGCTGTGGAACCACAGGAAGAAAGTTCGTTAAGAAGATGCTGATGGCATACGGTGTCAAATGTTTTTAATAAGAATAGGGCAGACACCAGATTGCCATCATTCTTATCTTGTTTTATGGTACTAGTGAAGTTGAAGAGAGCAGTCATAGTACTATATTGAGGTCTGAAACCACGCTGGGATTTTGAGAAGATTTAGTTGATGTATTGCTTAGGTTGAGAGTAGATACAGTTCCTCTACTATTTCAGATAGAAGGTATAGGATGGCAATAAGTCTATAATTTTAAAATTCTGCTGATGTGCCACCTTTATAGGGTGGTTTTATATAGGATTTTGTTCAGATGGATGGGTTTATTTCAGAGATATGGATCAGTTTATTAATGTGGATACAGGGAAAGCTACAATGTCAGCTGTTATTTTTAGGTATTCTGTGGGAAGTTGGTCGGCACCTACAGAGATTGGTTTTAGTTTCAGTAGAAGTTTTCTTATAGTAGATGTGTAGACTCAGAAGAATGGGAAAAAATGTGACTGGCTAGGACAGGATGTAGGCAAGAGATGCGAATTGTTATTATTATTAATTTGAGGTAGTACTGCCTGTATAAAGTAGGAGATGAACTGAGATGGTATTGAGTCAATTGTGTTAGGCGTAGAAGGTTAGGATGTCCTGGTGATTTGGCCATAATGTATTTGTTTAGCGATGACCAAAAAAGTCAGTTTTTTATGTTTATATTGGTGGTTGTGATAACATGTTTGTTTATCTGTTTTAATACAGTCCTTACTGAGATTTCATTAATGCCTAAATGTTTGAAATGTGTTTTGTGCCAACTTGAAAAAACACTGTAGAGGATTACTTTAGCTCAAAGAGTTTCTGAAAGGCAAACCAGTTACCACTACAAACAAATTAGTTATTTATGTCTAAAGTAACCACTGAGACAAGCCAAAATCACTCCATCGGCTTGCCTATATTCCTTTGTAACTAGACAGAGCTGAATATTTACTGCAGTGCATAGAGAGCCACAGATTTTATGCTGACAGAACAAACATTTTAAGCAAAGATTTACAATTGTTCATGTCTACTTTATTCAAGAAATTTGGTTCTAATGTTTCAAGAATTATTTACTAAATGTTTGAATTAGTGTATTAAACTATATTGTGAAAAATGAATGAAAAGTTTGCCATTAGAGGTTAGGGATCTCTCAACCAGGGCACTAAATCTCATGTCATTTTCAAAAGGACATCTTTAGATGATATTTGTGCAGCAGCTATATAAACTTTTGCAAAACTCTATGGACCTGATGTGATATCTAAATCTATGTCTAGGCTTTGAGTCACAGTTATTAATGGTGTGTTCCCAGGAATACAACCAACTAGCATGATAAGCGTGGGAGTCTGCCTTATTGTTGATGACCATGAAGCTTCTCATACCTGATAGGAAAGCTACGTACTTGCCATAATAATAGTTGTGGATGAGCAGATTAATCCTTTTCAACATTCCCACCTTCTCCCTCCCCTTTGCTGACAGGGTTAACAGATCATTAAGCCTATTATGATTTTTTTTTTGTGCTGCACCTTAGTGGGGCAAGAAAGCGGTCTGAAGAGGAAGTTATTCTTTGCAACGTACCCAAGAAAGTTTCAAAGCTAATGGATGGGAATAAGCTTTTCAATCTATTAATGAATTCAAGTTAAAATATTTTTCTTTATACTGGGGGCTATCATTTGTGTGTCTTTTTGGCTTTACCTTGTGATTCATTGTGCACAACATATTTAAAGTTCTCAGGGTAAACCTTTGTGGTTTAAATTGTCATTATTTCATGGACTTCTTCAGCTAAATCTAAACACTCTGTTATGTATTCTGAGTTTCCCATGCATATACAGTGAAACGGTCAGTTGTCATTGTACGTGTAATAGGTATTGGAAACATATAATGTACATTTGTTTCACACACACACAGCCACCCACACACACACACACACATGCACGCACGCACGCACGCACGCACGCGCGCACACACACACACACACACACACACACACACACACGGATAGCTAGACACATATACAAATACATACACATCTGAAAACAGATCAAATGAAAACAATTGGCTATGCAAATACACTGGCAGACATTTGCTAATATTCTGGACTTTGTTTTGTTGTTGCTGTTGTTTTTTTTCTAAAGGACATTTGAAAATTAGTTGACAAACAATTTCTAGGAAAATCTGGTGTCAACTGATATTATTAAACATGGAATTGTAACTAGTAGAAGTGCAGACATTTAAGTGTGAACTGGGGTAACTAATACAAATTCTGAAACTATAACACTTTGGAGTATTCTTCCTATTTGTACTAGCTACAGAGATCTAGGATTTAGTAAGTATACTAAGAATGATTGTAATAGGCAAAGACTCCCACATCAGGGGAGATGAAGGGGGAATGACCCCCAGAAAAAGAATTCTTTAAAGGTGGTCACTGCAAAGGGTATCAAGTCACTATTTGTTTAAAATGCACTGTAATGTTTGAAGTGTTAGGCTTGCAGTCTTGAGTCTATTTAATGTTGTTTGATGAACTGTGGCTGTCAATGTCTGACTATAACAAGCGTTGGTAATCAAAAGGAAAATAAACAATGTTGCCATGCCCAAGAAGTTCATTAGATAAAGACTTTACCCCATACAAGTTTTCCTCCACATACATGACAGCAATCCTACGTATCAATAGACAAGAGATGGAATTTTATCAACTATTCATTCATCCATCCATAAACCTCGCCATATTTCCATTCATCCATCCATCAATCCGTCTCATTGCTAAATTGTTTATCCTAATAACAGCGGTGGCAGCAGTTTAAACAGGGCAGCTCAGACTTCCTAATCCCCAGTAATAATCTCCAGCTCCTTCCAGGCAATACCAAGGCATTTACAGGCCACTTGAAGTATATCATCTTTGAAATGAGTCCAGGGTCTGCACAGAACATTTTGGGCCATGCACGGCTTTCATCCAGGAGGCATCTCACTGGGTGTCCAAACCACCTCAACTGGCTTTTCTCAATCATGATTTGCTGCAGCTATACTCCATGATTCTCCAGGGTGCTTACTCTGTCCCAGAAGGTGAACCCAACATTCTTTTGAAGGAAGCTCATTTTTACTCATTGTATGAACTCAACATTCTTTTGAAGAAAGCTCATTTCTATTGAGTGTATCTTTTCACTGAGAATATGTTGTGCACCATCAGGGTTTTGTAATGTGTTATGTTACCCTTTACCTCTTATCACTTTGAAGAACCAGTAAGAAGCATTGCTGTTTACATTATTACCTAGCCTTGTTTACTTTTTCCCCTGAATTAACTAATCACATAAATTAAAGAATAGTTTTCACAGCTCCCTGTTTTTATCATGCTTTAAATGATTGTCTTCTCTATATCTTTCATTTATCATTCATATCTGAAACAGAATTTCAAAAACTTAAACAACAGCTCCCAGCTATCTTTCATATCGACCAGATTCTCACATACAGAAGGCATTATTTCATGGAGTAAGGTTATTATGACACAAATAAGCAATTTAAATGGTCAGAAGGGCATATAATGCAAATCAGTCTCCATTAAGTGAATCAGCAACTGATATATCAAAAAATATTCAGTCAGAAAAAGCTGAAGAAAAGGAACATTCAGTCTCACTATCTTATTGTATGCTGTATGGTTTGGTGACAATGAGATTACATACAATAGGCCCTGTAGACCATAAGATATCAGCTATTGATGGGGTTGGAAGAGGAGAACCTACTTCACTTGGCAAAGTTTTGTTTAACTGACTGCATCCTAATGAATTTTATTCAAAGATTTGTTTTTAAAGTGTACAAATTATTTGACTTAGTGAAAGAAAACATCTTGTGGATATTAAATAAGTAAGACTGGAAAAATGTGTTGTCTCTCTGTTTTTTTATTCTCTTAGTAGTCATATAGTTTATATAGTAACGTAATATCTTGCCCCAGTCACGAAGAACCAAAGTTTGGTGCCATGTTTCTGTTTTACCATTATTCTCAAGAGAAGTAAATCAACTGTGCCATCCTTTCTACTTGCATTATCTAGTCTTAAAATTGTCTGTAGGCTTTGTGTAATTCAACCAGTGCAGCCAAGTCTTCAGAAGATACTTAGTCAAAAAAAGACAGGTATGCCCTATCTATCAAGAACACATTCAGGTAACGAGGGCTGTACCTCAATTCCTCATGTCATTCAAAAATGTAGAGAGAATTAAGAATAAGATCTTACCCCAACTTAAGGCATATTATACAATCTGCATCTTGCTTATCCTTGAATCCTGAAGAGCATTAGCAACTAGCACAATTACTCCAAAACTAGAAAATGCTCTCATTGCAGAGCTGTAAATTCTTGTAAAATGCATTCACAGTTCAAACCAACAACAATGTTTTTTTGGTTCATTTTACTTTCAGGTACATTTCAAAACCAGTGTCTCAATCTATAAATATCAGCATGATGATTTGAGTTATAGCATGCGCCTCTGTCCCATAGTTTTACCTCACCATCAACTTCTTTCATCTTCACTAGTGTTCTCTATTGGTAATTGTGTATTACTTTGCTTCTATATATACTCTATATACATTCACTAAGATCACAAAGTCAGTGAATTGTCACGCTAAAAAGACTGAAATTTGTTTCAATTCAGAACTATATGATAATAGTTTCAGTATAACTGTCTGCGCTAGTTGGAATCTGCTTACTGCAGATACACGGGTCTATATTATAACATCGAAATCTACAAAGATCGAATGTTATAATATAGAACCCTAAACATCGAAATCCACAAACATCGAACAGTCAGAATAGCGATTTTTTTTCCCAGGGAAAAAAATCGCTATTCTGAGAAACATACACACAACACAAACACACACAAAAAACAGCAATCCACACACATACACTTAAAATCCTACACCTAAACTAAACTTTACATAAACTACTAGCTATCCACTTACCTTAACCCGACCCTAACCCTAAGGTCCGTCACTATCGCACACTCACCTCACCCCACGCCCTAACCCTAACTCACCTAACCCGCCCCCTAACCCTAACCTACACACAACCACACACTTACCTGAACCGCTCCCTAACCCTAACTCACTTAACCCGCCCCCTAACCCTAACCTATACACAATCGCACACTTATCTGAACCCGACCCGTAACGCTCCAACATATCATACACTGAAAACAGCAAAGCCACAGCAATGGCCCACCAAATTCTTTCCCTGGGAAAGAATTCGGTGTACTGCACCTTCGCTGCTTTCAGTGTTCAACAAAACTGGTTCAATATTATAACATTTGAACTTTATAAAATTCGATGTTATACTATAGACCCCATATACACACGATGAACTGAATCTTCAATTCAAAGTTGTGAATAGTTCAAAAAATCTAAATAATACCTTTGCTTGTAGGACAATATTTAAACATATCTGTCTTCTTTATGACTAACCTTTTTTAATATTGTATGTTAGATAAACGTTGTATCGATTCTGCATTCAATCAGCTTCTGTGGGAAAGTGTAACTTTTAATTGGCTTGCATGTAGTTGAAAACTGCAATTGTTGATTCTACTATTGTTGCCTACAGTGCAATGTGTGTGTGTGTGTGTGTGTGTGTGTGTGTGTGTGTGTGTGTGTGTGTGTGTGTGTGTGTGTGTGTGTGTGTGTGTGTGTGTGTGTGTGTGTGTGTGTGTGTTTATGCATATAGGTAGATAGATAGATAGATAGATAGATAGATAGATAGATAGATAGATAGATAGATGGAGAGATACTGATATGTTGACTATAAAATAGGCAAAGAAAGAGTATGGAGCATGGAAGTATTCTCATAGCAGTTAGATGATAATAAGGTTTTAATTCACAACCAGACTTATATACTGTGTTTGACTGTAACAGAAAACAAAGTTAGTTTTTTACCTGGAAGATCTTTTAAAGGAATATTCTGGAAGTGTTTGCTTCAAGATTCTAACTTATCAAGTGTACTTTCTGAATGTGCTTGCATGACGAGCTAGTAGAAGGGCATGGCAGAGGCCTTGCAAACTTAGACCTGGAATTTAAGGATAGCCTGTGTCATGTAGAGATTGTAGGGACTGTGAATTTTGGATATAAACAATGTAATATACGACATATTTTGTTTGGGTCTGGAGTGCCCTGGAGGCTATTATTTTGGTTTTATTTTGACTTGTAAAGTGAAATAATTTTGTATTTGGTGAGTACATTCTGTCTCTAGTGACTCCCTGGATTTACATTGGAGGAGAATGTGGGCAGCTGGCCACAAACTTCCCAGTTCTTGTTTTTTTCACAATACCTCTGCTTCAAGTGCAAATCACATAGTGGACTACCAGTTTGAATACAGAATAGTTATTGTTGTATTCCTGGCATGGTTAACGGCTAATCTCAACCATGGCCTTTGCTCAGCCTTCACCCAGAATGATGCCACAGTATAAGGAGAAAATCATTGACTTCAACAATTGGCTAAGCTTCTGGTGTCATTCAAAGGGGAGCCAGTATCTGTCTGCCTGGGACGACATGATCGACAGACCACGATGCTTTGCCAGAGATGGTGTGCACCTGTCGCCCCTGGGATTCAGGTTACTGACTAAGGCTCTTGCCACCCCTAAAGTGCCTTTCTTAGGCAAAGTTCAAAGGACAAAACCACCACCATAATAGGTGCAAGCTACTCAATGCTAGAAGTCTAAACCTCAAAATGCACTCTCTCAAGACACTCCTAAAAATGGAGAACATCTATTTCTGTGCAGTAACTGAGACCTGGTTCAAAGCTCCAGACAGCACCCCTGAAATACCAGGCTACAACTCTTACCACACTTTTCAGCCACCAAACCAGGACCAAAACACTAAAGGTGGAGGAGTGTCCATATTCACCAAGGATATTCACACCACCAGGCTAGTTGCCCAACACAATGCATCTGAAATTCTCCAGGTGCAACTAACACTAGGGAAGACTGCAATCCAAATTGTAGTTTGCTACAGATCCCCACCATGCCCCAAGAGTCTCACTACACCTTTCTAAACATACTGGAAAATATTAAGATACAACCAAACACCCTAATACTGGATGATTTAAACTACCCTGCCATTAACTGGGAAAACTACTCGTGTACCAACACCTTTGCCCAACTGTTCTTGTGATTCATAAATTCCAATGCCCTGGATCAGCTAATCCATAGTCCCATCAGGGGCTCCAATATCCTAGACCTGGTCATTACTAACATGGGAAATCGATGCTCCACACCTACGGTTACCCCCTTGTTGGTCAGGTCTGACCATAAGCTAATCACCCTTGACATCCGCATCCCTCTCTCACCCCCCCAGTAAGGAAACCTCCTTAAAAAAATTATTCAAAGCCAACTTCATGCTACTCAGATCAGAAGTGACAAACTTCATGACACCCATGCAGATGGGAACTGAAAGTTCGACTGCTGAATCCTACACTAAGGCACTGTACGAGCACATCCACTTGTGCATGAATCATGCCATCCCAAATAGAACCAAGACGCTGTCCTCCAAAAAAGGAAGCCAATCTGGTGGTTCACTGCCATAAACAAACTTTACAACAAAAAGGAAGAAACTGTTGCAGAAAAGAGGAAAATCCCAAGATGCAAAAAGCTCCCTTACCAGCCTCAGTAAGAAGTTGAGATCCCTCATAAAATCCTCCAAAGCTAGTTACGAAAATAAAATTGCTAAAGATTCCAAAGACAACCACAAGGCATTCTATAGCTATGTCAAGAATCTAAATGGCAATGCTCAGAGCTGATCTGAGCTACAACAGAATGGCATTAAATATACTGATGCCAAGGATATTGCCAATATCCTGGCAGATCGATTCAGTGCCAACTTCACCCCCTCTCACCCCCTAAAGGGCCCATCTCAATACCAAAAGATTGCCATATTCTGGTAATAATGGCCACACAGGTATAAACCGCACTCTCCAAAGCTAAGAATACAGCATCCATGGGACCAGACGACATCCCAGGGTGTGTACTACATGAACTACAAAATGAACTGGCACCTCACCTAATTGTCATGTTTAATCATAGCCTCACCTCAGGCTTCGTGCTCACTGAGTGGTGCACAGCTACAGTTATCCCACTCCACAAGGGGGGATCCACCTTGGATCCTGGGAACTACCGCCCCATCAGTCTGACAAGCCTGATCTGCAAGGCCATGGAACTTATTATCATGGAACTTATAAACAAAGACATTGGCAACCTTCAAACACTGGACCCCACCCAGTTTGGGTTTATGAAGGGCCGATCTTGTCTCCTGAACCTGATTGACTTCTTCAAATCAGTCTTCAGAGCTGTGGATGAGAGTAAGGTGGTCCACACAGCCTATCTGGACCTCGCCAAGGCCTTTGACACCATCCCTCACTCTAGAACCATAGATAAACTTACTATGTTGGGCAGTAATCCATACGTCACTCGATGGGTTGCCAACTGGCTTACTGACAGAACCCACACTGTAAAAATAGCAGGCTCCAAATCCATCTCCAGACAAGTGACAAGTGGAGTACCTCAGGGTTCAGTCCTGGGACTGCTCCTGTTTGGCATCTACTTCTCTGAAGTACAGGCCAACACTAAGGGACTCTGGCTGAATGATGACTGCAAACTGGGAGCCGTTATTGAATCCCCAAATGATGTGGATATTCTACAAAAGGACCTTACAGAAACAGATGCTTGGTGCCAGAGCCATGGGCTCAAGCTCAGTGCCAAGAAATGTATAATTATCCCCTTTGGGAAAAAAACATGTACCTGTGAATTACCACATAGGTGGCAGTACACTAAACTCTGAAAGTGTGATAAGAGACTTAGGGACACAGGTGGACAGTGGTCTCACCTTCGATAACCACATTGCCACAGCAGTCAGGAAATCTTTCTATGTGGCACTCCTCATCACTAAGGGCTTTTCATTCAGAAAAAAGGAGGTCATTATCCCACTGTACTCATCCCTCATTAGACTCATTATAGAATACAATGCCCCATTTGGTATGTACCTCTCAAGACATCTGCAACAACTGGAAAAGCCATAGAAATACCTCACTAAAAGAATCACAGGCCTAAAGCAGATGCCCTGTGCTAACCATCTAAAAAAAACTCCAGCTATACTCTGTCACATATCGTCTACTCAGTGGCAAGCTCTGCTTAACATACAAGGCCATGTCAAACCCAGAGTTGTTGGAGATGCTACACTTAAAGAAATCCGAACGAATCCCTCAGAGCCACATGCTCTAGGGATCTAAACCTTGTCATCACAATGAACAAAACATGCTGGAGGGATAGGTTCCTGACCCAGAGACTCCGCAGACTCTAGAATAGACTGCCCATGCAAGTCAAGCAGAGCCCCTCTTTGGCCCTCTTCGAAAGGAACCTTGACGATTGGATGGAAGATAGGAAGTTCACCCCGGTGATCACATCAGTCACCCTGCTAGACAGGGTCCAGGGGAATAAATATTGTGGGAAGAAATAGCCAGGGAATTGTTATGGCTAGGCTTGTATAGGCCCTTGGGCCGATAGCCTAGTATCAACCTATGAACCTATGAACCAATGGAATGATTATGGAAAAGTCTGTAAAGTTACAGGTGGGGAAAGATCAAAAGCTGGTGCAAC
The DNA here is from genome assembly GCF_019279795.1 of Protopterus annectens. NCBI lineage: Eukaryota > Metazoa > Chordata > Ceratodontiformes > Protopteridae > Protopterus > Protopterus annectens. The sequence goes on along the minus strand of NC_056726.1, from coordinate 857,301,658 downwards.
TACTGTAGTAAATAGTGGTGCTGGTAGTGTTAGTTTACCATATCCAAGACTGCACCATTTATGAAGAAACTAATCTGGCAGAATGACCTGAAGTCCTGTTTCATGACCTATGAATGCCATACCACCACAGAGAAATGGGCCCAGCCAGGCTGGGAAAGAATACTGTCATTCAAGTTACTAAGTGACAGACTGAAAATGTACATGAATGTGCAATGAACTGATGTCATGGACTACAACAAACTTAAGAAAATCTTGTTTAGGGCTGATGTAACTCCCAGGGTACAGGCAATAAAATTTCATAACTGGAATTTTAATGTACATAAACTGGTGGGTACACAGTTGCATGACTTAAAGCCTATTTTAACATTTTGGCTTGCAAATTCTGGAAATAAAGGGGTTTAAAAGAACTTCTTCCTAGTAATGAAAGAAAATTAATAATATAGAGTGACATCAAGAAATATGATAAGCTAGTAACACTAGAAAATCTAATGCCTGGCTCTGTGCACAGAGGAATAGAGCCCTTATTGAGACCCACGTGAAAAAAGTTCAGCTCGTGGCCTTGTCATTGCAAGATCCAGGCAGAGAAGGAGAGGAGTAGAGGTTTGTGGCCTCTTTGCCTCTCCAGGGGATGAATAAGGAAGTGGGTATTTAGGCAGTAGATAGGGACGTGTGTTATCTCTATTGCAGACTGGGAAAAACACTTTCCATGCTTGAGGGAAAGAGGTGGAGATGCTTACTGGGAAAGTCCCTTGTGGAAGTGAGGGGCCACCAGTGCAGATGGCGCATTGCTTGTCCCCCTTCAGTTCCATGAGCCATGTGTCCACTGGGAATGTAGCTATGGCTTATGTCGAAAGTGTTCAGATCACTGCTAATGGCTGTCTAAATGACAGCCCCTTCCAGTCGATCCTTGCCCCAGTGTTATGGAATGAATGGGATGATTGGCTGGTAGGGGGCTGATGGTCAACAGGCAAATAGGGGCAAACAGATTAAAAAAAAAAAACTTAGTAGATCAATTATTAGTTAATGGCACAATGCTAAAAAATTAAATGCCTGCTTCTAAGGCCATCATTTCAGCAGGAGGTCTAAATTATTTTGTGAAATAAAAAACAGTAAGAAGAATGTTAATTGGTTGCAAGTTTGTGGCTGGGGGTCAAATTATTAAGATGAGTGCTACTAGCACTGAAGAGAATGCTACTGACAGAAATCTGAAAACAAAAATGTATGCTTTAATGGAAGTTGTTCCAACATATATGACAATTGTTTGCTTATTTTGTCTTACCACAGCTGACCATCAGCTATGCCCAAGACCCCTTCTAATTCACTTGACTTATCAAACCTAAATAGCCTCCACTGGACTAACAAAACCTATATTTGAGAACAGAGATGAGAGTTTGAAGCAGCTGTTGAAGCCTCTTACTGCTGCTGGGGAGTGGTGTTTGCTCATAGTTTCCACCTACTGCACTGCCCAATAACAAACAGCAGTTGGTTATGCAATTGATATCAGCACTTCACTGTCCCTCACTTCCACAGTAGATTGATGACAGCAGGGTACCTCACCAAGCCACATGCAAAACTGCATGTTTTTTTTCGCAGACCCCTATTTGGGAAACCAACAGTGTGAATGTGTCGAGCGTGTGCACACCTCCCACCCAAAAAGGACACATTCATCTTCCCTGCTTATGCCAACAAGTGCCCAGCCCTCTATTCAAACTCATTTTGCCTGGGACAAAGTCAGGAATTTTCCCCTTTATGCCACTAGTGTAAGCTAACATCTAGGATAATTGAGTCAGCCCTATATCATTGTCTTACAACCAAGTTGTTGAAGTGTACTGTATTTTTAGAAGAAAGGGACCCTTCATGGGCTTCAAGATTCAGGAAACATAATTTCTCTCTAAGGTCCACTGTTTAAGCATAGATTGCTAACAGCCAGCAAGTAGAAGTATTGTGCATTTATGGTGATCAAAATAAATATCCCATTATACATGTGGAAATTCAGACAGTTCAAGGAAAATTACCAAATCCTCTTGCTGTAACTGCTGACTTGACTCATAATATAAAATTAGGATTTTATTTCTACAATTTATAGTGCTGTGGAAAACATGGAAGAGGGAGAATCTCTAGACACAGAGTGGCAGTATGATATTTTAACAAGACACAAGTAGAAAATTAGCATAATATTCAGTATACACATGAGGAGGAAGATCAAGGCTCTCACAGAGAGAAATGTAGCAGAAAAACTTCAAAAGAACCTATAATTGCAATGTGGAAAGACAGTTAAAGCATCCTGTATGTTATCAGAATGATGCATCTGGGACATACCATCAGAAGGCAGAAAAAGGTAATTGCTGTAAAACTAGAATAAAACTCCACTATGCTGAGGGAAAAAAGCCCAATGCCAAAAAACTTCTTTATTAAAACAACAAAGCTTTCGGGTCTACACCCTTTCTCAATGTGAATTTAAAACACATGTATTAACTCAGTTTAAATAGGAGCAAATCCCATCATGTGACTACAGCCAGCTCATCACATGAGTGCCATTTAAAACAGTTGTGTCACATGATGTGCCAAAAAAATGTGCCAGAATTGTCGTGGCTGCCCCATTTTGGTCCAGGTGTATTTCTCACTTTTTGAAAAAAATTGGCCAAGGCAATTACAAAAGGCTTCCCCACACATTGGATTAACTCGCATGTGATAGGAGATCTTTGATACACCCCAGACTGAATTTTGATACTTTTTAGGCACCTTATTTTATGAGGATATGTAGCAGGTACTGAAAAAACTGCTAATCAGAAATCATATATCGGTGAGTGTAAAAGATTTTCTAGTTGGTGCTTTACGAGATCTAGGACTCTCTTAAGGTCCATCCACTTCTGATTCTTTATTATTTGTATATTGTCCTCAAGCCTTTCTTTATCCTCTATCAAGGATCATTTGTCAGACATTTCTATTTATCTGCCCTTGGATCTTTCCTCTACTAACCATCCTTAAGTCAAACGTTTTTTGAAAGGGATTTTTCATATCCTTCCAGCTAAGAAACAGATGGTTCCTCCTTGGGAGCTTAACTTTCTGTTTGGAAAGCTTATTCTTTTTCCATTTGAACCAGTTTATCAGGCTGAATTAAGGTTCATAACATGGAAGCCTGTTTTGCTGTGATATCGGCTAGGAGTGCAATCTGTTACAAGTTCTTATGGCATGTCAGCCCTACCTAATTTTCCACAAGGAAAGTATTTCTTTAAGAACTAATACCTATTTTATGCCTAAAGTAAACTAAGCCAATCTATTAATCTCCTTGTCTTTTTCCCTGATTCAAAGAACATGGAAGAAAATTGTATTCTTCTACTTACTGTGCACATAAGATACTATTTTTACAAAACTCCATCCTTCAAGAAAGTTGATCAGGTGTTTGTCTCCCAGGAAGGTAAGAAAAAAGCACAACCAGTGCCAAAGCAGACTAGTTTTAGATGGTTGTTGCATACTATTTCCTTTTGTAATTTGTAGCATAATAAGCCACTGCAGGGCAGGGTTTGCACCCATTCTACCAGGAGTTTGGCTTTTCCAGTGGCTTTATGTAAAGTCGTTGGCTCTAGAAGTATTCTACAGGCAGCAGCTTGGTCCTCTGCACATACTTTTATAAATCCCAACAAAATGGATTCCTCTTGAATAAGTTTTGTTAGTATAATTCTCCAGGATCTCATGGATTCTTGATATATTTCCCTTTTTAGGTTGCAAGCTATGGTAATCTACCTATATAGCTCAGGCTACTGTAACAGTGATTTAGTTTTGAACATAGTACAGTTATGTGAGTAAACTTACCATAACAATAGATCTTTTAATACATCACTTCCAACCCCTCTCTCCACCCCCCTTGCCTTCATGTTTTTCTATCGCCAGCATGTGAATGTATATACCCTTGTGTATATTGTTGCACTTGTGATTTATTTCCTAACATCTTTTCCTTTCAGGGCTATTACCTCCCTTTTTGAAGCAAGAAAGCTCTGATGTTTTTGAAACTTTTTCTTTTCACTGCAGCCCTTCTCAAGCTGTTAACAGTTAAATCGTGTTGAGAGTGCCCTTAAGCAAACTGTCCAGAGGCCGGGTGTAGGACCCATGTAGCTCAGGCTACTGCAACACTGATCTATTAGAACATCTAATGCTCTGGCAAGTTTACTTACACAAATGTGCTAGTTTACTGCTCAGGCATATAAATGCAATAGAAAATATCTGTGCATGTTGCCCAGAATGGCAGAAAACTGTACCCATCTTCCATATAAAAGTCTCCTGATCTCAATGTCTATCACTGAATTCTTCAGAGTGTGACCAATGTATTCCGTTTATGTGAACAGAACATGTGTACCAATGCACTTTGTTTTACAGCTAAATAAACCACTTCCATACCTGATAATAGGTATATAGTCAGAAAGTTTGGGATAAAGCTATCATTCTGTTTATTTTTTGTTTTGTTTGGCTCACTTGTCTGTGTGCTTAATAAAGGATTTTTGACTGGAAACAGCCTGTCTACCCTGCTTGGATTACTTATGAATAACTACTTGAGTTAATAATTATGTATAATATTAAAAATATCTGAAATACGTTGTTATTTTTTGATTTAGGACATTTTTAAGTTCTCTACTTCTACTACCATTTTCTGATTGTTTTTGCTTTTTAATACATAGTGATTAACCAGACATATAGAAATTGAAAAACTTCCACAAAGAGAAGCTTATTACACTCTTGTTTTCTGACATACATTTAGCCACTTAGGCCAAGGACAACCACAAGGCATTCTTAAGCTATATCTGCAACCTCAAAGGCAATACACAGTTGTGTGCAGAGATCATTAATAGAGCTACCTACAATGAGGCAGAAGATATAGCAGACTTACTGACAGACAAATTCAGCTGTAAATTTAGTCCTCTCTTGCCCTCATTCTCCTCTCAGGAAATACCATCAAATATAATTCCTGTACTACCACTAGGGAACAAGTCCTCAATGCTTTCTCTAAGGCCAAGAACACTGCATTGATAGACGTAAACAATATCCTACGATGCTTTCTAAATAGTATGAAACATGACCTATCAGGCTGTCTGGAATTGTTATTTAATAGCAGCCTCTGAGTAGCCTTTGTGCCTAATGAATTTAGAACAGCAACAGCCAATCCTCTGCAAAAAGGTGGGCCACCCACAGACCTTGTAAACTACAGACCTATGTGTCTCACTTTTCTCATATGCAAAGCTATGGAAAGAATTATCATGGAAATGATCAATATTGATATAGGAAAATTCCAGACACTGGACCCAACCCAATTTGAATTTGTCAAGGGTAGGTCATGCCTACTCAGCCTGGTGAACTTAGTTGAGAAGATCTCCAAAGCAATGGATGAGGCAAAATTGTTCACACTGCCTACCCTGGCCTGGCCAAGGGATTTGACACAATACCCCACTCAGTCACTGTTGACAAATTAAAGAAGTTAGGTATAAATCCTTATGCCACCCAGTGGAGAGCCAGCTGGCTCACTGATAGAGCCCAGGAAGTTAGCACTGATGAGTCCACCTCAATAAAGAGGCCAGACACAAATGAAGTCAATCTTAGATTGCTCCTGGGACCACTCCTTTTTGGAATGTATTTCTCTGAAGTCAAAGCCAATGTCAAGGGCCTCTGTTTGACCAAATTTGCAGATGATTACACATTAGGAACAGTCATAAAATCCCCATACCAACACTAATGTTCTCCAGGAAGGGCTGACACAGACAAATAACTTGTGTCAGAGCCAGTGACTAAAACTAATGCCAAGAAATGCATAATAGTATCCTTCAGGAAGTCATCAACCCCTGGCAACTGTCATATTGACAACACACACACCTAAGAGTTAACCCAGAAGTCAGGTACTTGGGAGCACATATAGACAGTAATCTAGCCTTTGACAATCACATGTCTACAATAGTGAGGAAGTCACTCTATGCTGTCCACCTTATAAACAATGGTATGGCATACAGATCCAAGCAGTTCATTGTTTCACTGCATTTCGCATTCATCAGACCTATCATTGAGTATAATGCTCTCTTTGGTATATACCTAACCCGGCACATCTCCTACAGGCTGTTGAGTGGAGAGCTATGCCTAGCATGCAAGGCATTATCAGACCCTCACCCTAATGTATCTCCTGCATATCCACAAAACAAGCAACACCAGAATTGCCCATTATAAACACTTAAACCTTGTCTATGATATAAATAGGACCTGCTGGAGAGACAGGTATGATTCCCATAGACTACCCCTTCCCTGGAACAGGCTCCCTATCCATGTGAAGCAGAATTCCTTCCTAACCCAATTCAAGAGTAACTTGGACAATTGGATTGGGAACAGGAAATGTGTCCCTGGTTTGGCACCTATGTTTCTAATGGTCACAGGCAGCCAATAAATGGTTCATCGCCCAGGCCCCTGCTTGTAAATACTCCATCTTCCAAGCTTCTCCATATCAAGGGCACCAGAATGTGTCAGAGATTTAGGATGAAGGACTAGGATTAAAAAGGCCATGGTGGTCATTATCCTAACACACACATATGATCTTATGAACCAATGAAGTATGAGGGATAGATTAAAGATGGTAATGGTCATAGTAATGCAGCACATCCAGACACCCCAAGAATTATAAACAGGTTTATGATAAGAATGCCTGATTTGCATACCAAATAATGGAAATCCAATTCTTTTACACTTGATTCCTGACACAGCATGCAGTCTGTGATCTGTATTTTCCTATCATAAGGATGCTCTGCACCACAGTTAATACCTAAGGAAGTAGGTCTATATAGCTGTTTTCCAATGGGCACCACCTAGATTCCATACTACTGCTGCCCATAACTCCATAAAATTGTAGGGTGAGGCTGAAGTGGAAACATATAGTACATTTTAGGGAGATGGGAGGGGCCCCCCAACACATGGAGAACATGCAGCTTCCACACACTCATTGCCCAGAAATCAGGATTCAGCACTTTACCTTATGCATGGCAGGTAAAGATCTTAACCATTATGCCAACTGTGTCTCCTCTCAACAAGGACATTCATATAAGAGATGAAGGGAAGACTTGTACCAGTCAGGCATGACCACTGAAGAACATAGGAAAGTGGCATTGAATTTAGAAAGGTGGCAAAAGTTGATGTGATACCCCGACTCCATGTAGAAAATGAGGGGGTTGGTGGTCATGATGATGATTCAGATGATACCTAATTTACAGACTTTAACTAAAGAGATCAGAACCTACTCCTAGTGCTAATCCCCTCCATATAAAACACATTTCTGGACAATTGGCAAGAGACATCTGAGGTGATCAAAAGACTAAACAGTTGACTATTAGGTTAGACACCCAGAAATGGAAAAGAAAGAAAGAAATAAAGAAAGAAAAAGAAAAAAATATCACGTTAATGTGTTGAATTCATGGAAAAAAGTAGAGAAGTCTGCAGAAAGCTTACAAACTGAAGAAGGGTTTCATGCAATCCCGAAAGCTTTGCTATTTTTGTTCTTATTAAACTTTTATATGGTACATTGCTAATTTTGTTTTTATTTTTTTATTTTTTTATTTTTTTGGTTAATTTGAGAGAGATAAGTGAACCTCTCTCTACCTGAAGTGCAAATAGAAGAATCTTTATCAAAAGTTCAAAGCAGGTGGTGAGAGACTTTTTATTATAAACTATGGGAGTGTTCCCAGTAATGCCTGTCAGAACTAATACACCTCTTATAACTAACTAACTAGCTAACTAACTAACTAACTAATATAAACTAACACCTAATATAGAGACAACCTCTGGAGTGAAGGATAGATTAGGACTTTACAGAATACCAGTGTCACAAAAACAGTTAGTAAGAGAAAAAATTCCAAAATACTTGAAGTCTAACAGAAGAGTTACAGAGTGTCTGGAATAGTCCTGTAATATCAGTACATAGCAAAATAGAAGCATTACATTCAGTAATGACTTTTGGAATCTGAATGACATTTCAGAATTTGACAGTTATGCCATGCCCAGAATTGAATAATTGATAGAGATCCTAGGAAACATCAAATACTCAATAGCACTAGACCTGACAAAGGAATGCTGACCAATGCCCTCTGAACCACTTTACAAAAAAAATGCAACTTTTAAAGGTTTGTTTAAGTATACAATGTTAACATTTGGCCTACATGGACCCCCAGCAACCGTTCAGATGTTGACAGCTAACAAACAAATCTCCACTCATTATATACTGCTGCATACATAAACGACCAAAAGTGCAGACTATGGTAGAATCTATAAGACAACCAGTCTAGACTCTATATGTAATAGAAAGTAAAGTGGGTATTGTAGAAGCCAAGTACTTAGGATACCTTTTAGGAATAGGGGTAGTAAGACCATAACTAGGAAAAATCAAGCCCCTAAAAATGTCATGTGCCGTCTATTAAGGCACATTTGAAGTATGTCCTTGCACTAGATGGATGCTATAGAACATTTCTGACTAACGTATTACCTGTTCGTTAACAGCTCTGACAAGTGGGAAAGTTCCCTTTCAAAGTGTAATGGATTCTTAAGAAAGATAAAGCACTGAAAAAATCATTTGATCCAGCCCTGTACTACTATCTCTTGATTTTACAAAAGAATTTACCATGCATACAGACATGTCAGGGGTAGGTTTGAGGGTAGTGCTAACCCAAAACCTTCAAGATGAGGAGCACCCTTTGTGTTATATCAAAAGGAAGTTGGACAATGCAGAAAATAAATAGTTATTGAAAGAGTGTGTAGCAATAAAGTGTGTTCCTTTGCATTGAAATGCTATTTATTAGAAAGATAATTCAGTTTGGTAACATATTGTGCCATTTGCAATGGTTAACTAGTCAAACTGATGGCAATATAAAATAGTGATCCCACCCCCCTCCCACCCCCACCCCAACCCAGCCTAGCCTACAGGGAAAAGCACTGCTATTCCTAAACCCGTTTTTTTCTGCTGGGAGTTTGACAGTTGTAACATGTTTACTGGAAAATATGAAAGAAATCTTTAAGTGTACTGTAGAATGGAGTGTGGGAATATTCTTACAGTTATTAGCTAGATAATAATGTTTTCATTGACAAGCAAAGCTATATATAATAGACATACCTTAGTGCCTCACGTGCAGGATCATTTAAAGGAACACACACTCTCAGGAAGTTTTGGAGTGACAAGTCAAGAGCTAACAAATGGAGTGTACATTATAGAAATACGTGCTTACACAGCTGGAAATGGGGAGAGATGAGTTTAAAGCCTTTTGCTTTAAATACAGCCTACGTCCTGAAGGGGTTGTATGGACTATGAATCTTGGAAAAAAAAACAACTTAAGATACTATGTATTTTGTTTGGATCTGTAAATCCAAATGGGTTATGATTTTAATTTTCTTTTGACATGCAAATATAAGCTGCACTTTTTTATTTAAGTCCTGTTCATGGTGTCTCTTGGGACTAACTATCTATCTCGCTACACACAAACACACACACACACACACACATATATATATATATATATATATATATATATATATATATATATATATGTATATATATATATATATATATATATATATATATATATATATATATATATATATATATTTGGATCTACTTCAGTAGACCGAGATACCACTTACCCAAAATTCAGATAACTGAGACGAAAAGGCTGACAGCAGGAGAACACCGATATCCCAGAACAATGACTCACCACTCCAGGTAAGCAAATGCTTGGCCATCCTGTCGAACTTTGCCCCTTACCCTGCAGTAGTGTGATATTTGAGTTGGTATATTTAGTTGAGGGGGGGTGCAGTCCCCCACATAGGTGGGTGTGGGGGGGTGAAGCCCCCCACATTGATGGGTTTGGTTTAATTCGGTTTCATTTGTTTTTAAGGATGGGCATGCATTCACTTACCTGGAGTGGTAAGTCAATGTTCCAGGATGTGGATGTTCTCGTGCCGTCAGCATTTTTCCTCTCACTTATCTGAATTTCAGGTAAGTGGTATTTTGGTCTACTGAAGTAGGCCCTGTGAAGAAAGGTGAAGGCTGTCAGCCTAGCCAGATAGAATTTGGAGATAATTTATAAGCCACAGGCTTGTTCTCTTAAATAGAAGAAAATGGTGTTAAACGTGGAACTGCAAAAATGTAACAACAGTGCACTCTGCTGTGGGAAAGCTGATAAGTCAAGCATTGTGTAATTGTTCGATCACAAAACCTGGAGCCAAGATGTCTGGATGAAGGAATTCTTGCTTTTGTTTTGAGACTAGAGTTAATTGCTAGAATTTGCATCTATAATGTCTATTATTGCTGTAGCTTCGGTAATCTGAAATGAGTCAGTGATATCAATGTGTTATCAATTTAAGGACAGAGAAACTCAGACCATTTTGCATTTGTCTTGAGAACATCCAACATCACCATCACACTGCCTATGCTCTATATGTAAGTTTTATTTAGAACTGTGTTTTCTCTTAGATATAGCTAGGAAATAGGAAGATTAGATTAATTTTATTCTGTATTGATATCAGAACTTTTCTACTTTTTTATTTTAAGTATTTCTCTGTGATCTCTGAACTCTTGACTAGCACTGTGTAATAAGACATATTGTCTGGTGTTTTTATTATTTATTATTAAATATTTTTAAACCTTTCAACTGTGGCTGTAGAGATAATTTAAGCTCTATAGTACATTGCATATATATAGTGATACTGCACAAATCCACTACAAATAAACCTTGACTTTAGTGTGATCTTTGAGTTAGTACATAAAAAATGCAAGGAGATTTGGTAGAGGGTGCCTTGCCTCTGTATATAAAGTTGCATGATAAAGGGAGGAGAAAAGGGACTTGCCCTTGTGCAGATGCTAACCTGCAGTCAATGACTTATTAGATGTAATGGTTGGCTTCCTGATTTATGATTGGTAGTGAGGATGGAAATACGCTTGATGCAATTCTATAACATTTACGGGAATATGTGAAAGGTGTCTTTAAGTGTACTGCTGTTTGAAGTACTATATGTAGTATACAGTATTATAAAATCAGTAGAGGAAAATGAAAGTCAGAAGAAGGAGGACAAAGCTAGAATCAGGGGCGCTGCAGCCAACTGGCAGTGTCAGGGGTAGTGTATGACAGAAGAATGGCAAAGAAGCTAAACAGTAAGGTGTATAAAACAGTGGTGCAACCAGTACTACTGCATGGTACAGAAAACTGGCCAGTGAAGACAGAGCAGTTGACACTTTACCCTGCCTCCATGTAGAAAATGGAAAACAGGGCTGATGATGATGATGATGGTGCTGATGATATACCTATATATATATATATATATATATATATATATATATATATATATATATATATATATATATATATATATATATATATATATATGTGTGTGTGTGTGTGTGTGTGTGTCTGTGTGTATGTGTGTATATATATATATATATATATATATATATATATATATATATATAGAGAGAGAGAGAGAGAGAGAGAAAGAGATAGATATTTAAATATGTCTACTTAAAATGATCTAAACTCACTAATATCTAAACACTTGATATCAACAAAAAATCTAAACTGAAACATTCCTAAAACACAAATATAGTCAAAAATATTGATAAAATACTAAGGGGGATGTATACCCTTTCTCCACTGTTGTGTGACCTTGGAGTTGGTATACATAATTAGCAGAGGGATGTGAGGGGTGCAGGTAGGCTTGTCCCCTGCAAAAACATTATTTTTGGATGTAGTTAGATCTGCTAGGAAATAGGAAGATTAGATTAGTTTTATTTTGTATTGATATCAGAACTTTTCTACTTTTTTATTTTAAGTATTTCTCTGTGATTTCTGAACTCTTGACTAGCACTGTGTAGTAAGACATTTTGTCTGGTGTTTTTGTTATTTATTATTAAATATTTTTAAACTTTTCAACTGTGGCTGTAGAGATAATTTAAGCTCTATATTACATTGCATATATATAGTGATACTGCACAAATCCACTACAAATAAGTATTGACTTTAGTGTGATCTTTGAGTTAGTACATAAAAAATGCAAGGATATTTGGTAGAGGGTGACTTGCCCGTATATATAAAGTTGCAGGATAAAGGGAGGAGAAAAGGGACTTGCCCTTGTGTAGATGCTAACCTGCAGTCAATGACTTATTAGATGTAATGGTTGGCTTCCTGATTTATGATTGGTAGTGAGGATGGAAATATTATTGATGCAATTCTATAACATTTACTGAAGACGTGAAAGGTGTCTTTAAGTGTACTGCAGTTTGGAGTACTATATGTAGTATAAAGTATTATAGAATCAGCTGAGGAGAAGGGAAGTCAGAAGAAGGAGGTCAAAGCTAGAATCAGGGGTGCTGCAGCCAACTGGCAGTGTCAAGGGTAGAGTATGACAGAAGAATGGCAAAGACGCTAAACAGTAAGGTGTATAAATCAGTGGTGCAACCATTACTACTGTATGGTACAGAAAACTGGCCAGTGAAGACAGAGCAGTTAACACTTTACCCTGACTCTATGTAGAAAATGGAAAACGGGGCTGATGATGATGATAATGCTGATGATATACCTATATATATATATATATATATATATATATATATATATATATATATATATATATATATATATATATATATAAGAGAGAGAGAGAAAGAGATAGATATTTAGATAGGTCTACTTAAAATGATCTAAACTTACTAATATCTAAACACTTGATATCAAGAAAAAATCTAAACTGAAAAATACCTAAAACACACATATCTTTATTCAAAAATATTGATAAAATACTAAGGGGGGATTTATACCCTTTCTCCACTGTTGTGTGACCTTGGAGTTGGTATACATAATTAGCAGAGGGATGTGAGGTGTGCAAGTAGGCTTGTCCACCTGCAAAAACATTATTTTTGGGTGTAGTTAGATCTGCTGATATTTTGTCTTGCACACCCTGGTAAATATATATGCCAACCCTGAAATTGCATAACAGTTGGGAAAGGATATACAAACTTCCTTAGTATAACTTCAATTTTGTCACTATTTTTGAGATTAGATTCTTTTTTTTTTTTGGTATTGTTTAGAAATTAATGTGTTTAGATAATTTAAAGTAAAGCCATATAAATATATATATATATATATATATATATATATATATATATATATATATATATATATATATATATATATATATATATACCATCTATCATTTGAGTTCTAACAGCTCTCTATGTTTACTGCAAGCACACTATGTTATTTTGAGAAATTTCCAAGTATGCATGTTAATAATGTAAATGTCAAAGAAAGGCTCTCTTGCATCATCAGATTACATCATAAACAGTGTTCATATTTCTCATTATTTCCATATTACAAATTGCTCTATAGTGTAACCTGAATGCTCTTTTCCCTTTTACTGTACTGTCATAATGGTATCTCTTCTACTATGACTTGTCCCTCAGCTAAATGATTTATCAGGAACTATTTGTTGTATTTATGCTGCTCATGACTTTGTGCTTCTTGCCCAAGTCATAGATGAAGAGGGTCCATTGGCCAACCTATATACTACATTAACAAGTAAAGAGATGAAAATAATTAAATAAGCAACGAAGGTGGGACCAGTATCTTCAGAGTTCACGGAAATGTTACTGTTTTGTGTTTTGCCCAAGTACGCTTGATATTTTTTGTCGTTTCCTTTTGTTTCAGCTGATGCAGCAACAAGCAGCGATTATGGCATCGGTTGCACAAGGAGGGTATCTGAATCCAATGGCAGCATTTGCAGCTGCTCAGATGCAGCAGATGGCAGCACTGAATATGAATGGATTAGCTGCAGCCCCCATGACACCAACATCAGGTATGAGAAATAGAGTTTTTTTATGTTATGAGTTTGCAGTCCAAACTAATTTTACATGGGATTAAAATATGCACTGAAAGTAGTCTTTCAGAAAGGTGAAATATAGTGCCCATCCATACTTCTCAACATCTTAGAGTAAAAAAAATCTTTATAAAGCTACAAATAATGGGGGGACAAAGGCTCCAAAACAGGGACACTTTTTTAAATATTGCTCTTTAAAGCTTAGAAAGTTGATAGAATAACAGGATTTGCATTAGCAGGATTTTTTTCTGAAGGATATGAAGTCTTAAACTCAAATCTCTGCCATTATTTTCTGACTTCAGTCTTCAGTGATTTGCCAGAAAACAACAATTTTGTGAGAAACAGACAGTGGCGGCTGGTGACTTCAAATTAAAGGAGGGCTTCAGGAGACAGCTGAATGGGTGGGGCCAATGGGAAGGGTGTGGCCAACTAGAAAGGGGTGGAGCTATGCTCAAAACCACAACAACTGGAACTTTAATTAAATACGCTGCCCTGGGTGCCAAACAGTCATTACGAGAGTCCAATCAAGACAAAATGAAATGTAGAAGAAAAAAATATTTCAATGCATTGGCTACATGACAAATTACTTAATTTCCCAGATGGAAACAGGTTGTAAGGCATGAAAAAATAAATTACTTTTTAAATACATTACTGGAATGCCAGTCAAAATCAAGTATAAAAAAACAAGCAGCACTCAACTCAAACCACTACTCCTTGCACTGCAGTTCTAATTATGATTTATATTCAGCTTTATAAAATTACCAAGTAACATGCTGAAAGTAGCAATCTCTGTGATACCCCCACTTGTAAAAATGTTTCTTATCCAAAAATGACCTGCTGTCTGACACAACTATCTACTTGTTTCATGGGGAAGACATGATCAAAGTAAAAAATGAACAGCAAACAAGAAACAAGGTCAAGATAAATTGCTTAAAGGATTCCTGCACAAGTTATGGACCACACATGATAGATTGACATTCTGTTTAGTTTACGGGTGAGCCTGCAAAGATGACTGCAAGTCTCCAACAAAAGATGACTGCAAGTCTCCAATAAATGTAATGAGCTTCTGAAAATACTGTAATCCTGTCCTTTTATTACAAATACTGTCATATGCATTTCAATACCCAAGGCTTATACATTATCTAGTTATGTAAATATTCTCTGCATGGCAACAACGAAAAGGCTTTCAATGCTGGTAATTCTTTAACAGTATGCTTATTAAAGCTTACTTGCATCTTACAATCTCCGACAAGCTTACCTGATGCTCATTAAATCATTGCTACTTAAACAGAGCAACAGGGCACTGTGACAGCATACATTTCCTGAATAATAAGAAGCATAAATCAACAGTATAAAAATCTGACATAAAACCAGAACATTCTGCAAAATCAAGGACAGATGAAAAGCCATGGTCATACTTGTGGTCTACCTTGGATGGGGGAATACTCTGCACACTTACACTGCATAACTGCTCCTTGCCTTCCTTGCACACATCTAGAGCCACTACAATGGGGAGTGGGGTGCAACAAGTATGTCATCATTTGAAATGTCACTGGCTGATAGTGATGGCTCTGACACTCATACCTCTCAACTTCAGAGCAAGAAATCTGGACAAAGCCATACATAGAACTAGAAGTGGGACACAGGCCCAAAAATAAGGACAATTTTTAAATATTGCTCTTATTAACTTAGATAATAGAACAGTAGTAGATCTTGCATTAGTACGAATTTTCTGAAGGGTATGAAATCTGAAACTCAAATGTCTGCCATTATTTTCTAACTTCAATCTTTAATGACTTGCCACTAATTTGCCAGAAAACCACAATTTTATGAAAAACAGACCAAGTGTGATGCAAAAATATAAAGTTGCCACACAATACTGCTGGAAACCTGTCAAAAAAGGGACACCTTTTTAATATTAACACTGTTAACTTGAGCAGCTAACAAAATAAGAGCATCTACATGCATTTCTGAAATAAAAGTAATCTATAACTCTGATCATTACAGTTATTTATAATTGTAAACCCTCTACATTTTCTTCCAAAATTACCATTTTGAGGAAGGATTATTAGGGGAGAGCAACATTTTGAGCCAAAATTGGGGACAATTGAGAGGTTTGGATATTCCTAATTTTACAAAGCAATGTGCACGTACCTCTCAACCTCTTAATGCAGGAAATCTGGGCAAGGCCAAATATATTGGGGGAACATACAAACACTACTAATAATTGCTCTTGTAAAAACTTAAGACAGTTGATAGAATAACAGGTCTTGCATTAGCATGCATTTTTCTGAAGGTTATGACGTCTGCAACTCAATGTCTGTCATTTAGTGACTTAATTCCTAAATTATTTGCTAGAAAACCACAAATTTTATGAGGAACAAACCAAAAATAAGAAGCGAATATCTATTCATTCTGCAAAAATATGGACAACTGAGAGGTATAGTTAAACCGGGGCTGTCTGAGTTTGCTACCCCCCCCCCTCACAAAATCATGGTCGAATGGAGCCTCCCCCCTGCAGCCATTCCACCGTCCTATTCCTTGGTTATTTTGCCCCATTTACCATAAACACTGTAATATACATACTGCTTTACTTCTGCGATGATTTAGATTTCATTTGAAAGTTTTATTTTGCATTTTACAGCACAAACCCTAATATATATCTGTTAAACAAAGCAATGCAGTCTCACAATGAAAATAGACTTAGCATTAAAACTTCTCTGCCCTTGAAACTCACATGCATTGAAACAGCATTGAAACCCACATTCAAA
This sequence comes from Protopterus annectens, assembly GCF_019279795.1. Lineage (NCBI taxonomy): Eukaryota > Metazoa > Chordata > Ceratodontiformes > Protopteridae > Protopterus > Protopterus annectens. The sequence goes on along the minus strand of NC_056726.1, from coordinate 857,285,012 downwards.
GAAAATACATTTTGCCAGTGGCAGATAAAGATTAACTCTGGGCTGTTTTCAAAATCATAGGCATCTTGAACATGAAACATACACATGCTCTTTGATACACCTTCCTGACTGTATTACATTATATTCCTTGTACAATATAGTGCAGTTGTTAGAGGGTATTTTAAATGTATTGTTTTGAACATTTTTCCCATAAACAATGAAAGAAAATGCATGCACCAATGACAAAACTGCCCAATTCAGAACATTTCCATCATAAAACATCTACTCAACCTTCTATAGTCCACCAGTATCAGTAAATATGCACAATCTCTGAAGTAGTAAAATCCACATTAAAGAAATCTGTAACTTATAAAGAGGTTGCTGCTAGCAAACAACTTTATATGTCATCGTTTCATCTACAAATAAAGTGCCTGTTGCCCATGAAGAATAAATTGCCTATGTTGCATGCATTAAAAAAATGATAAGCTAGTAATACCGCAATAGGGAATGGATAGCAAACTGATAACAGGTTCATAGTTACTATGTATCTTTGCCAAAAAGGACTGCAACATCCACCCCCTTTACAACACAGTACAGTATCAGCAATGCATCTACCTACTGTGGGAGTAGAATCCCCAGCCTTCTGCATCAAAAGTAAGTACCCTATCTGTTGTGCTATTAACAATGCAAGCAGACTTAGCATAAGCAGCACTGAACTTTTGTTCCCCTGCAGCTCTCAGCTCCTTGTAAAATCTACTCGATACTCAGCTGTATCTCTGAACTTTGCAGCACAAGATATCTGGAAAAAGCCACAATTTATTGGGGGGGGGCAAAAGGCCAAAAACCAGGGACACATTTTAAATATTGCTTGTGTAATGTTGGAAAGTTGCTAGAATAAAATGCTGTGTTACCACCATACATTTCACTGCCACATCTTGAACCCAGGGGACACTGTGCAAAACAGCCAGAGAAACATACCACTATGCCAAATCAGCTGAAACAGAGGAAGACAAACTTAAATGGCTAATATTCAGTGAATTCAGTTCTCACCATAGCTCTCAACCTTAGCACAAAATACCTGGACGAGGCCAATAGTGGGGGAATACAGTCCCAAAAATATGGGCAAATTTCAAATATCCATGTTATAAACTTAGATAATTGCTAGAATAAAAGGTTTTGTTTTACCATGTACTTTCTGAAGAATATGAAGTCTGAAATTCAAATGCCTGTTATTTTTAAACATTTGTTAACCAGGAAACTAGTCTGACTTGGAACAAAACAAAGCCAAATTTCAGCAGAGCAGGAAGAAACACTCCAGACACATCTTTGTAAGGGATGGGAGGACATGCAGACTCCACACAGAAGGCACCCCAGGCAAGAATCAAACCAGAAAACCTGTAGCTGTCAGGCAACAATGCTACCAGTGCACCACTGCACTACAAACCTTTGCAAGGAAATATGAAGATACAGAAACCACAGATTTTCTGAGAAACAGAACAAATATGAGGCAAAAATCTGCAATTTTTTACAAATAGTGGTGGGTAGGGAATTCGGGTCCTTGCCACCTGCGTACAGGGTTCAAGCCTAAGTATTTCTACCCACCACTATGTGTTAACAAGGGCATTTTACACACACACACACACACACACACACACACACACACACACACACACACACACACACACACACACACACACACACACCTGTAAATGGGTCCGGAAGCAGTAAACCAGGTCCAACTCCATTGTCTCGAAGCAGCAAACCCACGCTCGACTTAACGCTTCCCTGTAAGAGCTTAGAAGTCAACTTACCTCACTGCTGATTGGTCCTGTGCTCAAATCCCTGCTTACCTCTCTCCTGATTGGTCCTGTCTGCGGCTCAAGCAGTCCAGAGCACCTCTGTTATGTGCGGTCGTCTACTGCACAGCATCTTGGGCATCTGCGGGGCAGAAAATACTTTCTCTGCATCTGGACTGCTGACTCAGGCAGTCAGAGTTCGCACAGATACCTGGGCATCTGCGGGGCAGTCTGAGTGTGTCCGTGCATGCGTGGCAGTTCCGGTTCTCATTAAAAAAGAAAGGTGTTTTTTTAAAGTTTATGTTTCACATGATTTATTTCTTTTATTTCTAGGTGGGAGGGCTGCAGTCCTGCAGACCAATAGCACAAGCCGCCCCTGGAAACAGACCAAAAATATGAGGCAACATCTAGACATTCTGTGAAAATCTGGACAGTTGAGACTTATGTGCCCATCTTAAAAATGAGTATTTGTGTATTTATTCCAGCAACATCTTATTGTTTTTTGATGTTATTAAAAAACAAATATGTGCCCTGAGATCACACATGAAAGTTCAGATATCAGAGAAGGTATATTATAACTTTAAGGTATTTATTTATTTTTATCTGTACTGATGGTTCCTAGGAACATTAATATTTTTTTCTTGTTATTTATATATTCTTGACCACTAGGCTATGGCTTCTTTTCTGGGGAGACTGTAGGTGGTGTTCATACTGACTAGAGCAAATTTAGCCAGGGTATCTTGGAAACCCTCATTCTTTTTAATTAGTGTCATGGGATCTTTTATATCCACCTGAGTTACCACCAGCTCAGGCAGATGGGACCTTGTTTTAATGCCTAGCACACTTAAGAGATAGAAAATAAATCCATGCACGTGGCATGGAATAGAACTCACAATCTTCCTATCTTCCAGCTCCTAAGGTTAGTTTGTTACCTTTTGAAATACTCATCCTGCCATAAGCAAACTGTTCAGAAGCACGTAATATGTATGTGGTAGGTGGTGTGGGAACTGTATTTAGGTCATCACCATATAGTTCATACGTGGGTGTCAAATGAGAGGTCGCTGTCGACTTGGGTCCCTAGGTCTCTGATTACTTTTTCCATACTCAGTGGGTTGCTGTCTATGTGATAATTTGTGGGTACTTTGTTTTTCCCAAAGGGGATGACTATACATTTTTTGGCATTTAGTTTAAGGCCGTGACTCCGGCACCACTTGTCCATTTCTGCGAGGCCTTTTTGTAGGATGTGTGTGTCTGCTGGTGTATCGACTATGGCGCCTAGTTTGCAGTCATCTGCGAACTTTGTCAGCCACAGCCCTCCCATGTTTGCTTTAACATCTGAGAAGTAAATGCCGAACAAGAGGGGTCCCAGGACAGATCCCTGTGGGACTGGCTTTGAGTCTGACATTGCTCCAGCGATTTTAACTTTATGGGTTCTGTCCTTTAGCTAGTTTGCAACCCATCTAGTAACATAAGGGTTTACTTTTAAGCTGTTGAGCTTATCTATGATGCCTGAGTGGGGTATTGTGTCGAAAGCCTTAGCCAAGTCCAGGTATGCTGTATGGACTGCTTTGCCCTCATCAATGGCTCTAGTGACTGTTTCGAAAAAGTCATCCAGGTTTAAAAGGCAGGATCTGCCCTTTACAAAGCCGAACTGGGTGGGGTCAAGTGTCTGTAAGGTCCCCTATGTCTCTGTTTATGAGTTCCATAATGATTCTTTCCATAGCTTTGCAGACCAGGCTGGTTAAGCTTATGGGGCGGTAGTTTCCAGGGTCTGTAGAGGCACCCCCCTTGTGGAGTGGGACCACTGTTGCTGTACGCCAGTGTTCAGGTACATATCCCGAAGTAAGGCTAAGGTTAAATAGCATTTTTATGTGTGGGTTTAGCTCCTCTTGGAGTTCACGTAACACGCAACCCGGGATACCGTCAGGTCCCATTGATGCTGTGTTTTTTGCTTTGTTTAGGGCAGTTCTCACTTGGACATCTGAGATGACAGGGAGATTACATTCAGCTGGGATAAGTATTTCTTCTTTTGGGAGTGAAGGAGGGGAGAAATTTGCACTGAACCTGTCAGCCAGTATGTTGGCAATATCTGTGGGTTCAGTGTATTTTTTTGTTGTTTTGAACCAACTCTGAGCATATCTGAGGGTTTCCGCCCAGGTTTCTAACATAGCTGAAGAAGGCTTTGTGGTTATCTTTAGTGTCCTTAGCGATTTTTCTCTCAAAGTTGGCCTTGCATGTTTTTTGAGAGAACGTAGTTTTCTGCTAATGTTGATCAGAGATGTCTTCCCTTCATGGGATTTTGCTCTGACGTGCAGTAGCTTTCTTCTTTTGTTATACAATTTGTTTATGGCTGAGGTCCACCAGACAGGACGCTTACCTTTGGTGGAGAGGGACTTGGATTTGTTTGGGATTGCATGATCCATGCATTCTTGGAGATGTCCATCGAAAGCATTTGTGAAGGATTCGGCATTGTGGGATGTGGTATCCACTGGCACAGTGGGCTTAAAGGATACCATCTCAGTCTTAAGAAGAGTGAAGTCTGCTTTTGAGAAGTTTTTCACTGTGGTCTTTTGTGCTGGGGGTGGAGGTGGGATATGTATATCCGGGGTGATTAGTTTGTGGTCAGATCTCACTAGTGAGGGGTATACTTCCGGTGTGGAGCATTTTGTCCCCATGTTTGTGATGATCAGGTCTAGTATATTATCTCCCCTAGTAGGAGAAGTGAGACCAGTTGTTCCAGTGCATTTGAATTTATGAATTCCAGGAACCTTTGGGCTAGGGTATTAGGGCTAGAATAATGTACCCAATCTATGTTTGGGTAGTTGAAGTCTCCCAGTATGATGGTATTTTGTGATACATTCATATCCTCCAATGTCTTCAGGAAGGCTGAGTGGGGTTCTTGAGATTGGGAGGGTGGTCTGTAACATGCTACCAGTTGTATAGCAGTTTTGCCTATGGTTAGTTGCACCTGTATGGTATCTGATGCTTCATGTGTTGCTACTAACCTGGAGGTGTGGGTGTCCTTGATGAATATGGACACTCCCCTCCTTGTGGTTCGCCCGGGTTTTGGGGCGAAAAGCATGATACGAGGTATAGCCTGGTAGTGCTGGGGTGCTCTCAGGAGCCTTGAACCAGGTTTCAGTTACTGCACAGACGTCAATGTTCTCCATGCTGAGGAGTGCATCAAGTGCCTGCATCTTCAGATTTAGACTTCTGGCGTTGAGCAGCATTACCCTTAGTTTTTTTCCATTTTTGTTTTCTAAGGAGGTGGGTTTGTCTTTTGAGCCTTGCCTAAAAAAGGCACTATGAGGGTGGCAAGAGCCTTAGCCAATATCCGGAAGCCTAGTGGTGACAGGTGTAAACCATCCCTTGCGAAGCAGCGTGGCTTGTCCAACATGTCATCCCAGGCAGACAGACATTGGATCCCCTTAGGTCAAGGTTTTTATTCAAGACTATTTTTGTTGAAGTATTGAGACAGGTGCCCTTGTTTGTCTGGCATGAGGTAAGCCATCTGGGCCATTGTATTTAAGCTGGCACCCAGGAAAATTATCTGTTGAGAGGGTATTAGTTTTGATTTCTTTTTGTTTACTGTGTACCCCAGGCAATTTAACAGTTTTATTACAAACGCCAGATGCTGCAATAGAATGTCCTTGCTGTCTGCTTGGATCAGGCAGTCGTCCAGATATGGGTAGATTTGTATTCCTCGTTGTCTGCAGAAAGCAATTACTGATGCCAGGCATTTCATAAACACTCTGGGCGCAGTAGATAAGCCAAAGGGCAATGCAGAGAATTGATAATGGGTTGAACCTGCAAGAAATCTGAGGTATCTTCTGCAATCTTGTCTGATAGGGACATGCAGGTATGCCTTCTTGAGGTCCAACGTTACCAGCCAAGACTCCTTGCCCAGCATGGGAAGAAGCTGCTGTAATGTGAGCATCTTGAATTTTGGTACCTCTAGATATGTGTTTAGAATAGATAGGTCTAAGATGGGTCTCCAGTCTTTGTCCTTCCTTGGTACCAGAAATAGTCTTGAATAAAAACCTTGACCTTGTTCTTTTGCAGGTACCTCTTGAATTGCTTTCATATCCATGAGAGCGGAAATTTGTTTTTGTGCCTCTGCCCATTGATTTTGTGGCAGGTTTGGCATGCCCCTCATTTTTGGAAGGGTGTGAAAGTGGAATCTGTAGCCTCTGTCTATAATATCCAGAATCCATTTGTCCTTTGTAACAATGTGCCAGTTTTTTGAAAATAAGGCCAGTTTTCCACCCAAAGGTGCTGCCATTATAGCTTTGTTTGGCAGGCATAGGGGAAAGTCATTGCGTCTGTTTTCTAAATGACTGTGTTCTTTCTTCTCCACCTCTTGGGGCTGGTGATTGCCATTGCCTAGCTCTGTAAGATCCTTGAGGTTGTCCTCTACCCCTTGGGCGTCTGTATCTACCCCTTTGGGGTCTGTCCGTGGCTGGAAAGGACCAATTTTTTGAAGGCCAGTTTCTGCTGAAGCGTGGAGGCTGCACCTGCAAGAAATCTTTAAATGTTTGCATGGATTTCGCTTTTTCCTCCATTTTCTTTCGTACCTCCTCAGCTTTAACACCGAACAGTACATTTTTTTGTAGTGGTGCATCTAATAATTTTCCTTTGACATGATCTGGTAAGGTTTGTTCTTTGAGCCAAGCATGTCTACGTATGACAGACCCAGTGACAGCAGCTCTGCATGAGGCCTCTAAAGCATCAAAACCACACTGTAAGGTATGTTTCCCCACTTGTTCTGCTCCATGCAACAAATCCTGCAACTCTTTCAGATCAGGTTGTTCTGTTTGTGTCATTTTGCTTTTCAGCTGAGATTGCAAGAACTGCTGGTACTTTAACATATGAAATTGACAGTTTAATGCCCTCATGGTTAAAGTGGCTGATGTATACACCTTTTTCCCCCACCTTTCTAATGCTCTGGAATCTCTCTCTGAAGGTAAAGGGTTTTTAGCAGTAGAGGCCTTAATCCCCTTGGGACCCTGAGAAATAGTTTCTGGGTCAGCAGTAGGGCTTTTATAAAGGAACTGGTGAGAATCAGGAACCCGGTAATATCTGTCTGGTTTAACAGGGGCAGGAGGTAAAGAGTCTGGATTAAGACTGGCTTCTGCGTACACATCATCCAAAATATCTAAGACAGGAGGAATAGCCAGGGGCCTATGCTGGGGAAGCAGCAGAAATTCCCTGAGCCTTTTCTTGGAATCTGAGTGATCTTGGCCTTCCCAGTGGAAGTGTTCTCTCAATGTATGTAGGGTTTCCCCAAAAGAGTAGTCCTCAGGGGGGGAGACCGAGGGAATAGACTCCTCAGCATCAGAGTCTTCAAAAGGGGAATAGGCATAATCCAGGTCCTCAGAAAGGCCTGAAGTAATAGATGCCTGATCTGAGGAAGGGTAGTCTTCCTCCATCCTGGGTCTTTTGTCTGAGGGGGGTTGAGAACCCCTGATGAGTGAAATCAAATCCTCAGCCATTTTAAGCATCTGTTTTTTAGGCATGGGGCCTTGAGAGGGGGTTTGAGGACCCTGTTTTTTAATTTTCATTGGAGCTTTAGATTTAGTGAACGATTTAATAGATAAGGTGGTAGGCCTGAAAACGCCTTCAGAAATAGCAGGCCTCGCTAAACTTTCCGTTTCACCGCCAAGAGTGGCGTCGGTATCTGCAGTGGGAATGGGGACCGAGGAACCTGCGACCTCGGGTACTGAAGTCACCGGTAAAATAGTTTCATCGGTAGTCAGGGGCTGCGTAGGCGCCTCGCTGAGAACAGGAGAACCGGTAGTCGGCCTTAGCGTGGTCTCAGTACTCTGTGCAGGCCTCGGATGTCTGTCCTTATCCTTGCGTTTTTTGCCTAAAACTGGCGTCGGCATATCCAATGACATAATATAATTAAATTTTTTGCCAAAATAATGAAGGGCAAACTCCGCCCGGTGGTTAATAGTGCGCTTGTTAAACCTAGCACAAAAACGGCAGGCCAAGACGTCATGTTCTGGCCCTAAGCAAGGTATACAGTAAGAGTGAAAATCCTTATGTGGTATTTGCTTCCCACAAGAAATGCAATTATTAACTTTGTCTGACATCGGTCTGAGGCAAGAAAAGTTTCCCCAACGGGGTACTTAGCTTTAAAGAAGACTTCGGCTGAAATACTTTTCGTAAATCTCAGGAGCTGGCCAACCGGCACTTGCGAACTGCTTCTACTTCGGGCACCGCGCGGCAAGAAAGACTAAAGAAAATGGCGTTGGCTGCCTCTTTTATACCCCTGCCGCACTGACGTCAGGGAAGAAACGACGACAACCGACGCCGGACCTAGACTTTGGAATTCGGCCAACCGAGGACCCGCCTGACGGCAGGATAACCCAAGTGTGATGACTGCAGCTGTACGCACGATGAACATCATTTGTTTTCTTTTTGCAACAAGGAAAGAAATTAACATTTTGTTAGTTGTCAGCCAGTGAGGAAATGCCAGTGTAGAAAAGATAAAAAGAAAATGTTACGGGAAAATTGATTTTCTTTGTCCAAAACCAGACTATGAACAGATAAATAATATACCAACTAAACACAGCCGTAAAATATATAAACAAAAATAAATAAAAAAAATATATTTTTATGGTTGTATTTGATTGGTATATTATTTATTTGTTCATGGTTTGCTGGGTTGAATTTACCAACCTTCGTTCACCAGGTAGATCTTTTTATTTTCATCATCCAAAATCAAACTGTCAGACTAGATTAAAAAAAAGTTACACCAATATTATCATAAAAAGAGGAATCTGGATTAGAATCAGTGGTGTGCCACTAAACCACCTTTACCTTTCCTCTCCATGCACTAAAGGCATAACATTGCACATAACATTTCCTAACTGCTGAACTATATCTATCCATCTATCTATCTATCTATCTATCTATCTATCTATCTATCTATCTATCTATCTATCTATCTATCTATCTCTGTCTATCTATATGTCTGTCTATCTATCTATCTATCTATGTATCTATCTATCTATCTATCTATCTAAATGAGTTTATAATGAGTAATTGCAGGTATGTTTGATCAAAACACAAAACATATAACAAACTATATAACAATCACCATCAATCTCCACTAAAATTATCGAAAAAAAGTAATTACAAATGTAAGCCAGCTGGTTACATTTGCAATTACCATAAGTAAAACAAAAAACAACTTTGATGGGGAGGCTTCTCCACACCCTTTGATGTGGGGCCTCTACCTCCATACCTTCAGAAATTAAATATACTAACTCCAGAGTCACAATAACTTGGAAGAAGTGCAAAATTTCTTGAATAATGTAACGGTTGAAGTAATGAGCTTTGACTGTTAAATAATTTGATAAACTGTACAATCAAGAAAAATCACGAGCATTATCAGCACTGGATTAAATATAAAACTTGTACATATATATCTCTATATCTATATCTCTCTCTCTATGTGCATATATATATATATATATATATATATATATATATATATATATATATATATATCTATATAAACATATACATTTAAAGATATATATATAATATATATATATCTATGGGACACATGAACTATGGTTTGACTATTCTGTTTATACTATGCATGCAGCTGGACACAGGATGGACTGTCACTGGCATCATGCTGGCCTTTTGAGTGACAACATTTAGCTTGATGGGCATTATGATAATTATTAAGTTAAGGTATATCTATCAAGGGAAATCTCTTCAGTGGCTAACTGACCAGTACCACTTTTCAGGTGTTGGAGAGACTATGCAGTCCATTGTACATGCCCAGCAGAAGAGTTTTGTCTGCAACTGAATGTGAGACAGCGTCTCAATTTTTCACTCATAGGATTGCTTCCACTAGCCTGCTGACCCAATGGATAGCACAGTAAATCTTTCCATTCCATCTATGTCTTTGTTACTGCTCTTTATGCCAGATTTTGATGAGATCACTACCATCATTAACAGTCTACGACCTATAACTTCCATACCGGACACCTTTCTCTACACTGGGTTTGGCCAGCCTTGATGTACTAGGGCCAATGAATTATAGGATCTTGGTATTATCTTTTAGGGAAGGGATATTTCTTTTAGCCTTGAAGGAGGCCTTGGTCATCCCACTGCTCAAGAAATCATCTTTTATTCCAAATGATCTAAACAAATGCTGCGCAAGCTCTACTCTTTCATTTCTAGGTAAGATTATTAAGAAAGTTATTTACAAGCCACTAGAAACCTATATTCTTGCTACTGGACTCATGGATCCCTTTCAGTCATGCTGTAGTACTCAGCATATCACTGAAATCACTCTAATTAAAGTAGTGAATGATCTCCTTATGGCAAGAGACCAGAGGCATTACATAGGGCTGGTCCTCCTGGATCTCTCTCTCTGCTTTTGACACAGTGGATCATGGTATCCTAACTGACTGCTTGTACTCTTACTGAGTAACTATGATGCTGGCTCTTGACTGGTTTTCTTCTTACCTGTCAAACTGTTTGCAGAGGGTAATTTCTGGACAATCTTTTCTTACCATTTTAATTGCAGGATTCCACAAGGCTCTATTTTCGGTCTTTTTTTCTTTATTTTATTTATTTGACACTTGTTTACTGGGAAAATCTGACTGGGATAATATTCCCTTTGTTTACTGGAAATGTCTGACTGGGAAAGTTGTCCAATTTCAGCAGAGGCCAGAAGAGAGCAGTTTCACACGTATACATCTGTTTATACACATTCTCTGAGTATCTGCTTCCATTAGGAGATCTTCCGAGAGAATGCATACAATAGCTATGCAGATGACACTCAGATCTATTTTTTCTTTCCTTTAAGATGAAATGGTGTATATTAATTCTCTGACTGATGATCTGGAGGACATACATACATACATACATACATACATACAATGCTCAACTCAAATCACTTGGAATTGAACACTGCAAAGACTGAAACCATAACAGTTCATGGTGCTCTGAGAGAATCTTCTGCTCCTCAGTTACCAAAGTATATACTGTATGGAGGACATCAGTTTTCTCAAAAAGTGAGTAAGCTTGAGGTTATTATTGGCTCATGAATGACATTTTGAGAAGAGGTGTTAGCTGTAGTCAAGTTGTCCTACTTCCATCTAAAGAATGTATCCAAGATTAAATGTCTAATACCACAGGCTGATCCCTCAGATGTTGTTCACAGAATGGTCTCCTCCAGATTGGACTACTGTAATGGTCTATACCTGGAACTACATAACACAATGAGTTGGATCACCTACAAACTGTCCAGAACTCTGCAGCAAGGCTACTGACCGGTACTTCATGTTACCATAATATTACACCACTTCTGCACAGAATTCATCGGCGTCCAATCCATTACAGGATTGATTTCAAGATCCTAGTGTTAGTAACTTTGTCCATTCATGTCTTGGGCCCCTGCTGACTTAAAGGAGCTTATTGATCTCTGCCGCGTGGCATGACTTTTGTTTTTTACTTTGAGAAGCTGTTGGCAGTTCCATAGGATAACCTGGAAACCTTTAGTTTTCATTCATTTTTTATCAGGTTGAAATCACTACCTTGGTGTCTTCAGGAGTTCCTCACACTTGTTGGCTTCATGCAGGCACTAAAATGTACATGTTTGACTTGGTGTTTGATGATTATGGATGCTGTCTTATGATTTTATTGCTGTTATTGTTTTATAGTTTGTTATTTTTTTTTAATTGTAATAGAACCTTAATAAATTTCAACTTGAACTATATAACATTACCTTGGTGTTGCTCCCTTACTAAATGTGGATTCTCTTAATTTATTGTACATAATGTATTTTACAACTGTATGTACTCTCCGCATTTATGTTTGCTGAGAGCTGTATTTTACTTATGTGTATTTCTATTATACTGATGTTGTCCCTCACTAAATGTAACCATGACCTTCTTATTTTTTCCAGACTGAGACTGAAATTAGTCACTTGTGTTTAGTGCTCTGCCCCTGTGAGCACATTTTAAATAAATAAAATAAATAAAGATCACCTGAAAGGAATGGACATGTGCACCTAGTTCCAATATGGCCGGTCATAAAAAATGCACAAAATGATTTTATTCCATAGATATATTAGCATGTTCCCTATCATATGTCTGAACTAAGTGTAAAAATAGTTTGATGATAGACTGAGTACAGGTATCTGTGTTTATTACAGTATCAGGCCCCATTTTGTATATTAATTGCCTTCATGTCTGCATTCTCTCTTTAGGAACACTTGGTTTAATGCATAACTGTCTGCCAGATGAAGTCTACTTCTTTACTCAAGCTGATATTTAATTCATTAATTCTTTTCTAGAAGTTTCTGCTCTAGTTGCAGTTTATTGCAGTCACTCTGTGCATTGGCTAAGGCTGCAACTATCCTGTTAGCTGTATCTGGTTCACCACTCCACCTTTGCTACATTACTTGAGCAGCTTTCTACTTTGATCAGTTTTCATTTACTTGGTTGATAAGGTACAATGTTGTTTGTCTTTCAGCTTTTTCCCGGTAAGGGGTCACCACAGCGGAACTCCGGTCCGCTAATGATTGGCAGTAGATTTTTATGAAACGCCGAGATGTCAGCTTGACGCCCAACCTTCAACGAAGGCACGCCCATTTACACACGCATGTCTTTCGAACGCTACCCTACCGTGGAGAGGACATGCAGACTCCACACAGAAGACACTCCCAAGCCAAGCCGAGAATCGAACTGGAGAACCTCTTGCTGTGAGGTAACAATGCTACCGCCGTACCACCGCAGCATATATTGATAAGGTAAATATATCACATTAATTAACCTGTCTTGTGTTTTATAGTCGTAAGCGCTGTGAGGATCTCTCACTCTCCATTCTTATCCACCCTATGCCAGTTAATGCTTAACAGTAACCCTGGCTGTTCCTGTGCCAAAAGCTCAGGAACTGGATGAGGTCTCTCCCTTCATACTGTTATCCCATCTAAACCTGTAACTTGTCTTCTACATAGGCATTTATATAAGAATCCCAAACCTTCAGAGAGCCATGACTATAGACTATTTTAAGCTAGCCTTACTGGATCTCCTTTGAAGTTACAGGATCTGGCCTCTTGTAGCAGATAGATATGTTAGTTTCCACTGAAGGCACATGGTGATATTTTCTAACCGGGTTCTTGGTCATGTGTTTTGACACATTGTGTTTTGTATGGGCTCCTTATTGCAATATCGACACTCAAAATGTTGAATGCCAGCAAGCTAAAGAAAATATATAAATTTATATATATAGTTATTTATTTTGAAAACCCACGAGAAGAGTGAATCTCAAACATTGTTATTCCCATTAAAGCTTCTTTTTTTTGCAGAGAAGCTTGCCCCCTGTACTACAAAAGGAATGGGACAAGACCCCACCCACCTCCAACTTTTTCATAGACTCATGGGAAAGTATTAGGCTAGATGCCCTTGTGGGCCATTTTAAGCCTAGCCAGTTTCCCTTTTTGTGTTCAAAATAACCTATCCCATTTGATTAGAGACTGGCCTTACCAATCCCACTGTCGATAATTATCCATTACCTCTAATGATATTATCTGGAATCATACCACAGATAACTGAAGAAACCCATACATGGGATAAAGCATTTAGGAGCTGCCTCTGTCCATCAGTAGTACAGGGGCAGTCCTGAGGTAAAGTTTCTGTTTCCCATACATAGATCCAAGTTACACTTGAATATGGACAGGGATGAACTTTGTTTATGTGGATGCGGAGTCGGCTGTATTTTCTGCATCATACACCTGTCCCTGCAAAATAATATGTGATGCTGTAGGAGATGTTTAAATATCTAGATCAAGTATTTCTGAGGCCATTTGACTTGCTCATATGCAGTAAATTTGTCAGTATCATGTTAGTATATACCAACTCCAAGATTACCATACAACAGAGAAAAGGGAATATTCTGAGAAATGATCATCTTGGACTTAATATATGTAAGTCCATTTCGGCCATTTAGTCTCCATGTTTTGGGATTCATTCTAGCAGGTCCCAGCATTTCAAATGGTTAACATCTTGTATGCCCTGACAGAAGCTCCAGCGACAGATACTAGACCCTAGGAGGATCCTGCCTGAATACGTATCAAAGATGATATTTACTTTGGCAGCAGTGTATGGGCTAACAGCTGGGATGAACAGATGTTAATGATGAAGTTTCTGGAAAGTTGCACTTATTTATCATACACTGGTACCCCCTCATGTTGTTAATTTAACTTTACACCTACTAGACTTCTTTGACTACTTTGCCCCACAATGTTCATAACCTTCAGTTGTTGCAGAAAAAGCAGCTTTGTCTGTATGGTTTACAAAAATTAATAATTTTATTTTTAGTTTAAATAGCTGAAAAACAATTTCCACCTTGGTTTTTATATTTTGCAGAAATCAATCTCTGGTTCCACTTTGTTTACTTATAATGTTTAGGTGCAGTATCTAAGAACAGCATTGATATTACACTGACATCTATTTGCATGAAGTTGTTGCAATTGTTTCAGGAGGTGAGATATGAAGATAAACTACTTTTATGGCTTATTGTTACCTTTCTATTTTTTACTTTCTTCATAATTCTTCTCAATTAGGATTATATTTAATGTTTACTTAACAAGGTAAACAATTAACCCTTATTTTGGAGGAGCATTCCTATTTTCAGCCCTGATATAGGATGTGCCTATTTCTGGAGGTATATCCCTGCCTTCAGGACTGATTTACCCCCTCACACAATTTTTTGAAGTCTCCTTATCACGTGTGAATTTTGGAGCTACTTATTATACAGAGAACCACACTGCATGGCCAACATGCTAGAAATAACACTAATTTAAAGAAAGAGGGCATAGCTCTTGTAACAATTTTTTCTGACGCAAAAATTAATGTCTTTGTGTGCAAAAATATTGTAATAAAGTTCAATAAAGTCTACAGATCTTACACTGTTTCTTTGATGATATGCTTATATTTCTCCATCACTTTTATCACTCATTGCTTTTTAAACATAGTTTATTAGATACTTCCCACATTCCTACTAGAGCCATGAAGAGTTATGTGCTGTTTAATATTCAGATTTTATGATAATTGGATACAAAGATTTTTAACTGGAGATTCCTATTTTTCAAGGGCCACATTTCCTATTTTCAAGGTCTGGAAGTCAACAGGTACTATCACTGCACTTAATATTAAGTTTTGTAGCCAAAAATTTAAGATGTTTTATAATTTGGACTGGTTTGGTTAAGGATAGGAATGACTTCACAGCTTATGAACTGACTTGTTGTTTATGAACTTAAGAAATTCTCAGAAGATGTCATTTGTACAATGGGTACTTGTCATCTCCAATGGGTACTTGCCATCTCTCTTATAGTCCAAATGACCCTAACAAAGTGTTATAATTCCTCTTCACCTTCTTCTTCCCAAATAGAAAATGAATATGAAGCCTGAGGCACCAGAGATTCTTGTGGTTAGATATTGAACAGTATGTTTAGTAAGCTGAGAGCTTGGCATTTCAATATTGTGGTATTTTCTGAGGAGGGAATGCAACACAAGAACTTTATAAAGGCATACTCTCAACCTCCTAAAAAAACGTCTGGACAAAACCACAAATAATTGGGGGGTGCAAAAATAGGGACACATTTTAAATATTGCTTTTACAAACATAGAAAGTTGATAGAATAATAGGTTTTCCATTAGCATAAATTTTCTATAGGATATGAAGTCTGAAACTAAAATGTCTGCCATTATTTTCTGTCTTCAGTCCTCAATGATTTGCGAGTGATTTGCCAGAAAACCACAATATTATGAGAAACAGAAGAAAGATATTGGACAAAAATCTGTAGATTCTGTGAAAATTGGGAGAGTTGAGAGGTATGTAACTACTTGCCTTGATCTTGCTAAGATAGTAAATAGTATTCCACATAAAGAAGTCAAAGTCAAAGTAAACTTTGTTGTCGATCAGATACATACAACAGTGCATGCTGAATGAAATTATGCTGGTTTGGTCCCTGTGTAAGACATAACAATGAACACATAGTTTGAATGACAGTAAGACTAATGCATATACAGTAATAATTAAATATATTAGCATCACAATATATTACCACAATTGACAGGAAGACATTAGACAGCATTATACTAGTAGGTATTGCAAGACTATGACTTCACATTATGATTGCATAGAATATTGCACTTCATCAGTTGTAGTAAGATATATTCTGATGTTCATATTGCACAGGTATGGAGTGGTGACACACTCCTGACTATTGCACATTCAGTAAGTAATAGCATAAGAAATCAAGCTAACTGTACCTGTTATTGAAGCAATTTGCCAGAGTGATTACTATAGCTGATACTTTGTAGCAAGTAGCACATTGATCTAATTATTCACTGTCATGCCTGGCATTCAAGTTCAGCAGTCTTATGGATTGAGGGAAGAAGCTTCTGTTCAGTCAAGATGTTTTGCAGTGTAAGGTGTGGTACCGTCTGCCTGAAGAAATGTGAAAGTACATGCCATGGGCAGGGGGAATGGGATCACAGATTATACTTCTAGCCCTTCCCACACACCGAGTCTCGTGCAGATCATCCATGGATGGGAGAGAGGAACCAGTGCCTTTATCCGCCGTCCTCACTGCCTTCAGGAAAATCTTGTGGTCAGATGTTTTGCAGTTACCATACCAAACTATGATGTTATTTGAGAGGGTGCTCTCAATGGTCCCCCTGTAAAAGGCTTTGAGGATAGACTAAGACAGAGTTGCCTTCCTCAGTTTCAGTAGGAAGTGCAGATGTTGTTGTGTGTTCTTCACTGTGTTGCTGATATGACTCAACTAGGATAGGTCATCACAGATGAGCATCCCCAGGAACTTGGTGTTTTTGACTCTTTCCACTGCCACTCCAATAATTTCCAAAAGTTGATGTATCTCCTGAGTCCTCCTGAAGTCCACTATTAATTCTTTGTTCTTGCTTACATTTAAAGCCAGATTGTTGCTGTTGCACCAGCCTATCAGATGCTCCACTTCAGCTCTGTAGGCTGTTTCCTCACCATTTCTGACAAGACCTACGACAATGGTATCATCCACGAACTTGATGATTTTGTTGGATTTATGCTTGGCCATGCAGTCGTGCATCAACAAGTTGAACAGCAGAGGACGCAGGACACAGCCCTGAGGGGCTCCCCTGCTCAATGTGCTCAATGTATTACTGATTGAACTGTTATTTCCCACACATACTTTTTGGGGTCTGTTGATGAGAAAATCCAGTATCCAGTTACTTAGGGAGGTGTTGATGCCCAGCTGAATCAGGGAACGAAAAAAAATAACAAAGTAAATTTATGTTAATCTGTAAGTAATTACTGGGCAAAACACTGGTTAAGAAACAGGAAGCAGCAATCATTTTGGACTGTTTTTCTCAGGCATTACTTCTCAGATATTAACCGACAGATATGAGTTTTGGGTAAAAAATATGACGAGGACTGCAGTGTAACATAATTTATCGAAGATGTTGACATTTTCAAAGATGGTCTACAAAAGCACACATCTTTAATATCAGTATGGAACAAATACGTAAATGATGATGACAAAGTAAAATGAGGAATCAAACTTTTGCACTATCCTTCAAGATTTAGGCACAGTGACAAATAAAACTTTAATTTTTGACCAATGTGTATCAATTAATGTCAGACAAAATATACTTTACAGTCCATCTAATTCTAAAAGACATGTTCAGTCACTTTATGGTAATCATTCTTCCACTTTATATTTCAATGATTTATTATTGTAAACAATGCTGTATTTTGCAACCTTCAGAGGAGTTTAAATGAAAGAAATTGAAATGGTGACTTATCCAACTGAAATTCATCAAGAATGACATCATCAGTTTTAAAAGGAAAAATAATGCCCATTATTCCATGGAGTATCTTCTCTGTACCCTCCCTATGGCAGACTACATTCCCTACAAGTATATGTATACTTACTCTGAGATTTCTCAGTACTAGAAGAAAGTGAAATATTGACCATGCCTCCCTTTCAGTTAACATTAGGAAAGTCAACATAAACACACCACTCAGCACATGTTAATGAAATCGAATTTCACACACACACACACACACACACACACACACACACACACACACACACACACACACACACACACACACACAAACACAAACACACACACTCATATATATATATATATATATATATATATATATATATATATATATATATATATATATAGATGATATGTGTGTGTGTGTGTGTCTGTGTGTCTGTGTGTGTGTAAAACTAGATACATTTATGGGTGTACTCACTTTCGTCAAGTAACCAATACATTGAACTTCCAAACATCAACCACGAAAGATTAACAAAGTGAATGTTGACATTTTACCATGCATGTGCTGAGAACAAAACTTAGCATATGCAATTTTTACACTACTATAATACATAACATTGTGCTTTACATAACTGTTTTTTGCAAGGGGGCAATGCCCCCTATGCCACCCCACCACCTGCTAATCTTATATATATATTTATATATATATATATATATATATATATATATATATGTGTGTGTGTGTGTGTGTGTGTGTGTGTGTGTGCATGTGTGTGTAATATATTAACTCTGAGATCACACAATATCGAGGGGGCATATTTCCCAACTCAGACAATTGTTCAATCCTGCACATCTGCTGGCCATCATATCAAATAAAGATCATTTAGATCAAAGTGAGTCTACCTATATACCTGTCTAACCTGCCAAACATAAGCTAAGAATGATTACTTTCAGTGTAGGTTTACTGACAGGATGGAGCTTCGAAGTGTATGACATGATAGTAATGATGAGGCTGGACATCCTGTTTATCTGTGAGACAAGAAAGAAGGACAGTGCTGCAAAGCCACCTGGCCTAAGATCCAGAGTCTACTACTCAGGAGGAGAAAAGGCTAGAAATGGTATGGGAATAGAGGTGAGGCAGAAGCTTCAGAAGGCAGTTAGGGATGTCATAGAATTAGTAACAGATCCATGACTATTAGACTCTGGTGTAATGTATTCATAATCTCAGCCTATGTACCACAGCAGGGTTGTGATAGTGACTAAGAAGTGCATTCATACTGTGGTTACAGGTCATACTAGATAAAGCAGAAAAACATGAATTGGTGTTGATAATGGGTGACCTAAATACAGATATCGGGATAGGCAGAACAGGATATGAGGACTACCTGAGTCCACTTGGGTGGGGCAACAGGAATAAAACAGGAGAGAGTACTCTAGACTTCTGTCTGGGAAATGGTCTGATGGTGGCCAATGCATGGCTTAGAAAGAGAGCCAATAATAAGATCGTATACAAGTGTCCAACTTGCAACTCTGGTAGACTTCCCCCTTGTAAGGAAAGGGCATGGGTGTAGAATCAGTGATTGTAAAGGCATCCCCAATGAAACAGTGGGCCTACATCATAAACCACTGACTGCCACAATCAACTGCAAGCAGTGGTCATAGAAGGCTCAAGTTCAACAGAGAGCAGGCTGAAGACCCAGACGTTGACTGTAGAAAAAGCACAACAGTTCATAGGTTCATAGCTTGATAGGTAAGTACTAGGACTGCTACCCTTGTAGGTCATTTTAAGCCAATTTCACTTTCAAAGGTGGAACAAGTATCAAGTGCTCAAGGTTCAAGGAATTACTCAAGGCTGTAGTGCCTCAATAGGAGAGGAAATAGCTGGAGCTGAAGAAGAATGGCAGCGGCTCACAACAGCATGTGTGAGGACTACAGAACAGATAGCTGTGTTTGCCAGATACTTGAAGCTGAGCAAGGTGTGGAAATACATTACACAGGAAAAGCTGGTGGTTGAATGCAGATGTCCAAGAGGTCATCAAAAGAATGGAAGGAGGGCAGGAGAAATTGGGAGATAGAAAAATGTACCAGCCTAAGAAGGAATACAGGTTGGCTAATAAAGAGGCTAAGAGAGGAGGAAGTGAAATAGCAAGGAACAAGACATCAGAGGCTCTAGAAATAGCAAGGAGCTAGACATCAGAGGCTCTAGAAATAGCAGGGAACAAGACATCAGAGGCTCTAGAAATAGCAAGGAACAAGACATCAGAGGCTCTAGAAATAGCAAGGAACAAGACATCAGAGGCTCTAGAAATAGCAAGGAACAAGACATCAGAGGCTCTAACATCAGAGGCTCTAGAAATAGCAAGGAACAAGACATCAGAGGCTCTACCACCTTCTGGAAAGTTACTCAGCAGATGACAGAAAGAAACATCAGGATGCAAGGCAAAGACAGAAAGTTAAATAACATAGACACCTTTCATAAGGGATGCCAGCAACAAACTGCTTACCAGTCTAAAGGACATCCAAGACAGATTTAAAGAGTACTAGCAGCAGCTTCTGCAGCTTTACTGCCCCAGACACAGCCTACAATGAAAGAAAAGGATGAGCCATCATAGAATAAGTAAGAGCAGCTGTAATGACAATGAGGACAGGAAAAGCAGCAGGCTCATATGATGTCACAGCAGATATGTAAAGATGTTGGGTGAAATGGGGAGAAATAGCTCCTGAGTGTACAAGTAGCAGTATGGAGAGAAAGGTGTATCCCAGATGACTGGCGATTAAGCATACTAGTACTAGTTCAAGAACAACCCCACTCTGACAGACCTCCTGCATATCCATAAAACAAACAGCACCAGAATTACCCATTCTAAAGACTTAAACCTTGCCTGTGATATATGTAAAACCTGCTGGAGATTTAGGTATGTATCCCAAAGAGTACCCCATCTATGGAACAGGCTCCACATACATGTAAAGCAGAGTTCCTCCCTAACCCAATTCAAGTGCAACTTGGACAATTGGATGGGAAACTGGAAATTCATCCCTGGTTTGGCACCTGTGTCTCTAACAGACACAGGTAACCTGTAAATGTTCATCTCCCATGCCCATGCTTACACTTATCAAGGGTATTAGAACTTGTCAGAGATTTGAGATGCATGGCTAGGCTTTAAAAGGCTCTTGTGGTCATTAGCCTGGTAAACACATATGAACCTACAAACCTATGAATAAGGGGGAGGGGCATTCACAAATGTAGTCACTAATAAAGTATCAGATTCCTGTCACACTGCATAAAAGTTCTGGACAGGGTGATTGATAAAAGAATGCACAGAATAGTAGATAGTAAGATGGAAAATGAGCAGTTCAGATTCAGATCAGGAAGCTGCACAAATGACCTGATGTTTGCAGTTAACAGATATTTGAGACAAAGCTAGAGATGAGGAAAGAGTCCAACTGAGCATTCCTAGACTTGCAGAAGGAATATGACAAGTTCAGAAGATAGCTGATTTGGGCTGCCCTGTGATGAATGTCCTAGAAACATTGGTGGAATTAGTGCAGGCTATGTAGAAGGACTGAATGACTCAAGCATGAACAGCGTTTTGTCTCACAGAGGGGTTCTCAGTGGGAGTGGGTATACATCAGAGTTCAGCTCAGAGCCCACTGCTGTTCATACTGGTGATGGACTACATTTGCAAAAATGTTGGCGGGTTCAGATCAACAAAACAGCTGCAAGCATTCTATGTGGCATTACAGGCAGATTCTGAGCAAGAACTTTAGCAAAGGATATGTGAATGGAAGGGCCTATATTAGAACACCGAACATTTGAAATGTCGAGTGTTCTAATATCGACCCGTTTTCACCGAACGCTGAAAATATTGAAGTAACAGGAAACCAAATTCTTTCCTAGGGAAAGAATTTGGTTGTCCATTTCTGTTGCTTCAGTATTTTCAGTGCTCTGAAAGTTACAGGTCGGGTTCAGGTAAGTGTGCGATTGTGTGGACATGTGGGTTAGGGTGAGTTAGGTGAGTTAGAGCGCGGATCAGGTAAGTGTGCGATTGTGTGGACATGTGGGATAGGGCGGGTTAGGTGAGTTAGGGTTAGGGCGCGGGTGAGGTGACTGTGTGATAGTGACAGACCTTAGGGTTAGGGTTTGGGTTAAGGTAAGTGGATAGTGGTGTATGCATAGTTTAGTGTAGGGTAAGGTGTAAGAATTTAGGTGTATGTGTGTGGATTTCTGTTTGTTTGGTGTGCTTGTGTTGTGTGTATGTGTTTTGGAACAGCAAATTTCTTCCCTAGGAAAAAATTTGCTGTTCCGAATGTTCAATGGGTTTTTTTTTTTTCGATTGCTAGGATTCAATATTAGAAAACTCGACATTTTGAATGTTCGGTATTCTAATATAGACCCGGATGGAATGCATAAGTGAAGGCACATGGGATTCAACTGAGTACAAATAAAACAGTTGTAATGGCAGCAAATAGGGAAAATCAGAAGAAGTTGAGAACTGAAATAGAAGAGAAAATAGTGGAACAGGTTCATAGATCTGATGGCCAAGTGTATGATCTATGGACCTTCAAACAGCTTGGGTGCCATGATCTCATACTGATATTTTCTTCTTCCATTATATGTACATTAAGCTTATTTATGAAGGGACTTCTAATTTGTAAGAAGTGTATAAACTGCCTGTTAGAAGACATGCAAATCATCTGTCACATTTTCTTTTTGCAGATATTCATTTTCAATATTAATTTCCCTGATTGGGTGACAGCTGCCCCAATAGTTATTTCCAGACAAAGATTTTAAAATAGAACCTGATCAGACATTGCCGTATAGACTAGGCAAAGATCATCTATATATAATTTATAGCAAACAAAATGTAATAACATTTCCCGAAGTGTTTCACAATGGTAAAAGTTTTCCAACCCTATCATGTTTTCATTATGGAATTGCAATTCATTTTCATTTGATTCATGTGGATTACTTGAATGTTACAAAACATAATATTCTATTCAATAAAGATTCCAATAGGTGAGGTACAAAGTGACATGGTAATGTTAGTGGTGTAAATATCTATAACCTGTGGAATGTATTTACTTATTTTATTATTTTAGGATGCCCGCATTTACCTTAATCAGTATTACCCCTGGATGTTTCAGAGTGTTGACGTCTTCTTATTAATGCAGATATTTCTGCCTGGAAAAGAGAAAATAGGTTCATTGTCACTTAATGCTTATTTATTATTTTTCTCTTGCATGGTTATATTGGTTTTGTAGTTTGCATATTTTACTTATTATCTGACTTGTATTGTTGATTTGAATTATGTGGATTACTAGCTTTGGCTATTATTTGCTTTTGACCGTATTTTTTTTTTCTGCAGAGTAGTTGTGTTGTAGTTTTTTTTTATTTGATTTGTTGATGGGTTTTTTGATATATTTTGGTGGTATTCATTTTTGGGAAAGAAATCAGTGGAGTTCATAACTAGAAAACTAGTGATATTGTTTTCTTTTTCAGCTTTTACAGCTGACATTTTCTTAAAATGTGATTTGTTATTTTCTTCACTAGTTTAGTCTGTGCTTCTGGTATTATATTTTGTATATGTTGACACTAACTGGTTGTTTTTGCATCATTTATTTATTTATTTAGTATTCTTTATTGTTTGCAAGAATGTTTGTTTCATGTTTGTAGAATATATTACGTCAGTCTCTCTGTAGTTCAGATAGTAGAAATGGACCTTTCAGGCCTTTTTTCATAAGCTCTTTACCTTATTATGCTTTTTGTTTGTTCCAGATCATATTTTTGTTTGATAATTATTGTGTCTCTATTTAAGTTATGTTGTGTTTCATTATATCTGCAGAACTTAATGGAATGTGTATATACATATTAGCTTTTTCTCTTTTGAATAATGTTGTTATGAATTTATCTGGTTGTTTATTTACTTAATATGGCTTGCTTCTGTTCTCATACATATGGATTTTTTAATTTTGCCTTTATTATTAGTCTTGCTTAAAAAAATATGGAATTTTGGTTTTAGACATTTTGAGTTTGTCACTTTAAGGTACCTGTTTATAATGTATGTTATTGCTGCTATGGTTAGGGGTTCATATTCTGTTCCATTTCTTTTTTTGCAGGACATAAAGTATGTACCGATGTAGTCTTCTGGAGGTATTTGTTCTATATTTCTGTGTTAATTGTGTTGTCTTTGTAGGTAGGGTTGCATCATTTGTACAGCTGTTGTTTTATGTATTGTGTTGTTTAATACTGCTTGTTCATATTTTTGTGTGTTTGTTCTGCTTCTACTTATATATTCCTTCCTTTTTGTTGTTGCAACTCATTTTAAGAGTTTGTGCTACTTGGCTGATGTTATTCTATTGTGTTTTCTTGTTCTGAGTCTGTATTATTTTTTATATGTTTTTGTTATTGGTGCTTTCTCGGGTTTTAATAAATGATCTTGCTGACTAGCTTTGCTTTGATATTCCATTAATTTTCTAATCTCACTAAGATTTTTTATAAGAAGTGAATTGCATTACTATTTCAGTTTTTCTTCCATTCATTCTTTTTTCTTTATTTTTCTGCAACATTTTCTTTTTCTTTTTTAATGTTTCATTTTTTTGGTTTTGTCTCCTCTGTGTTAGTTAATTATGAATCGTGAGATATTTAAAAAAAAAAAAAAACATTAGTGCCATTGTGTGGCACTAATTACTGTGAGACAGTGTTTTGAATTCTGTCCTAGGAATACATAATTGGGCTACATATACCTCTGAAATAAATATTTTTTGACAAATGTTTATTTCAAATGCATATATTGTCATTACTTAAAGCAAGGAAGAATTAAACACAGCAGTTTGCTGTAATTACCATTACGTAATGGTCCTATGGCTTTTTGAATACCTCCTTTTTGTTTTCCTTTTGCACTTTGAAGGTTGTGTGTCAGGGCTGGTAACTCGGCATGTAAAAATCAACTTCCAATCATTAGCGGACCGGAGTTCCGCTGTGGCGACCCCTAACCGGGAAAAGCCGAAAGACACAGCAACAACTGTTTTGTGTTGATGTAGATTTCTTAGATTCAGATGGTTGCAGTGAATCTTAAATGTGTATGATCATATTTCTTTTTCTTTTTTTCATATATTCCACTGCATTTTGTACTTTTGTTTAGATTCTAGTTCTTTCATTTTTATTCTACTTCGTTTTGGTGTTCTTATATATATATATATATATATATATATATATATATATATATATATATATATATATATATATATATATATTGTAATTATACAGCATTTCTGCCTGTTGGGGTATCAAGTATGACATTTTCATGAGTAATGTGTTTCTTGCTTATGAATGCTTTTATAGTATTGCTATTTTCTATAAAAGGTTTTTTCATGTTATATGGCTTGGGGTAGCTGTGTTAGTTCAGAGTTTGCCATTGCTGTATTATTATTTGGCTACTCTATTTTTAGTTGTTTACTACTAAAATGATGTATCTGATAAGAGTGGGTCCATCCCCTGTAACTAGTAGGACTTAGGCAGTAGATATTAGGGCATCTTGGCAGTCCATACTTTTCCATGGTGCTAAATATCTCCCCACACCTTAAAGTACTTGCTGCTGAACCTCTCCAGATCTTCATTACTGTGTTAAAGTACTGAAGTTACCATGTGCTGCAAATGTTTGCCTGCAACTTATTTACTCATCTTTGGTCACAGTTTGGCACTTTAGCCCATTATTCTTGCTTATTTTCTATTTCTGTTCCAAAACTCAATACCTTTTATGTCAGAAAAGTCCATTTTATACTCAGACCACAAACCAACCTCACCACATTTTGAGTCTTGCCATAAGCATTGAGGACAGAACTCATCTCAGAGGCTTAGCAACTGCTGTGTTCATCTCTTGTGTCTTACAAGCCTATCAGCAACAGCAGCAGTGCAGGCTCTGTTTTATAAGCACAGTACATAGAGTTCTCACTATATATATATATCACAATACACCACAAAGATGTGCTTCTTTACTGTAACCTGGCTTTATGTTCCATCTTTAGATAAGTGAACATTGCATACATGCAAACCCACACAGATAGAAAATGTGCAGTTCAAAAAATAATATTTCTACATACTATTTCTGCACGTAAAATGTGATTGCAGGCATAAAGTCCAACTGAGTAAGTGCCTTACAAGCTTAGCTTCAGAACATAATTTTGTATAATACTACACTTTTGAAATGGTGTGATTCTTTTGATAAACAGGCATTTCTTGTGAGTTCTTATTTAATGGGTACATTAAATATATGTTACACACCCCTATTAACTATTCACATTGATTGCTTTTCTTAGCATATGTATGAAAAATCCTCATGCACTCCATAATGTTGCCAAAAAATACACTACATAGTCATCCTTAGCAGGAAAAAAACATTTTTTGCAAAAATTCATGCCACCTACACCCACATCATGCTAAACAAATGCTAACTCATGCTAAATAAATGCTGTCTTTGAGTTTGCTTAATCTTAAGTTACTGAAAATAACCTCTTACTCAAAGTACAGCAGTCTTGTATTCATTTAGACTCTGTGAATGTCTGCGTGTGTGCAAAGTGGGTTTATAAATATGTGTGTGTCTGTCTGAGAAAGTAAAACAGCAACCATTTGAAATGTCAGGACCCACTAGCGAGAGTCCCAAAACATGGAGACCGTATGGCCAAAAAAATGGGCTTACATATATTAAGTCTAAGATGGCCATTTCCCATGATATCCCTGTGGAATGCACTGTCGGTGATGCTGGATGGCAGATTGACCTGATGAGGGAGATAATTTTTCAAAGCTATGATACAGAATCAGAATTGCTTAGACATAGTAAGGCCCTGCTGTGTCTAATAATGGTGGCTGCCAAAAAGCAATTACTAGAAAATGGTAATGAGAATCTATTCCAACTATAATAGAAGTAGTGAATATAGTAACAGAGATAAAACTGGAATTGAGATATTTAGAAAAGGGTAGGAGCAAACCACATAGGAAAAAATGGGAATTGTGGGAACAATACATACGATGGGGGAATGAGGATTAAAAGGCGGCAGGACTTAAATGAGCTATGTAATGTCTGACTGAGAGCATTTGGGTAGATTATAAGTGATGTATAATGCATTCAAATGGGAGCGTGTCAGAATGGCTTGTGATGAAAAATGCTTGCAACTAGGATTGTGTTGGTGTGGTATGTTTTCATTTATATAAACGTGTGATTGCCTGTGTAGTAAGTCATGGTTTACTAAAGATGTTTCTTGTTTAAAAAAAGCCAGGAATTGAATAATGAATGTAATATTGCTTAGGTTATATGATATATAGTGATATATGTGAGGTATAATGTCTTTTATTTTAATAGAGTTTGATTACTTTTATATGAATGTAAATTTGGCTATTTCACAAATGACAATTCAATAAAGGTGTTTGGAAAAGCAACAGAGTCAAGCTAGAAAGCGATGCACAAAACAGTATGTGTAAGTCATTTCAGTAGTCAGTAATCTTAGTTCAAACACTGGTTATTAAGATGAAAAGTGGAGTAGCATTCCTGTTTAACCCCAATGGAGTCAAGCAAGAAATCCATTGCATCATTTTCTGCTCATTGTAAAGATTGTTAAGCTTTATTTAGAGTATCCAGTTCTTTGTACTTGTAAGTTCACTATTCTACCAGCTATGAAAATAAGCTGCATATACACATCATGTTGAACATCCACCAGTAACCAGATACATGTTATGGTGAACATCCCCCAGTAACCAGATGCACAATACGATAAATAACCCCAGTAACCAGATACAAATTATAATGAACATTCCCAAGTAACATGATACATGTTAAGATGGACATTCCCCATTAACCGGCTACACAATATGATGAGCATCCCCCAGTAACCAAATGCACATTATGATGAACATTCTGCAGTAACCAGACACAACATATGAAGAACATCCTCCAATAAAGAGGTACACATTATGATTAAAATGCCCCAGTAACCAGATACACAATATGATGACCATCCCCCAGTAATGAGGTAAACATTATGGTGAACATCCCCCAGTAACCAAATACACATTATGATGACCATTCCCCAGTAACCAGATACATATTATGGTGAATATCCCCCAGTAACCAGATCCACATTATGATGAACATTCCCCAATAACCAGACACGCATTATGGTGAACATCCCCCAGTAACCAGATCCACATTATGATGAACCTCCACCAGTAACCAGATACACATTACAATGAACATTCCCAGTAACCAGATACACATTATGATGAACGTTCCCCAGTAAGCTGATACACAATATGATGAACATTCCCAGTAAGCAAATACACATTATGATGAACTTCTCACAGTAACCAGATACACGCTATGGTGAACATTCCCCAGTAACCAGATACACAATATGATGAGCATCCCCCAGTAACCAGATAAACAATATGATGAATAAACCCCCAGTAACCAGATACACATTATAAAGAAAATTCCACAATAACCAGATACACAATATGATGAACATCCACCAGTAACCACATACACATTATGGTGAACATCCCCCAGCAACCAGATACACATTATGATAAACATCCCCCAGTAACCAGATGCACATTATGATGAACATTCCAAAGTAACCAGATACACATTATGGTGAACATCACCCAGTAATCAAATACAAATTATGGTGAACATTCCCAAGAAACCAGATACACATTATAGTGAACATCTCCCCATAAACAGATGCACAATATGATGAACATCCTACCAGTAACCAGATACACATTATGATAAACCCCCAGTAACAGGATACATATTATAATTATGGTGAACATCCCCCAGTAAGCAGATACACATTGTGATGAAAATTCCTCAAAAACCAGATACACATTATGATGAACATGCACCAGTAACCAGGAACACATTATGATTCCCCAGTAACCAGATACACTTTATGGTGAACATCCTACCAGTAACCAGATACACATTATAATGAACATTCCCCAGTAACCAGATACAAGATATGATGAACAACCCCCAGTAACCAGATGCACATTATGATGAACATTCCCCACTAACCAGATACACATTTTAGTGAACATCCTGCCAGTAACCAGATACACATTAAGAAGAACATCCACCAGTAACCAGATAAACATTGTAATGAACATCCCCCAGTAATCAGATACACATTATGATGAACATCCCCAAGTAACCAGCTACACATTACGATGAACAATCCCCTGAAACCAGTTACACTTTATGAGGAACATTCCCCAGTAACCAGATACACATTATGATGAACATTCCCCAGTAACCAGGTACACATTATGATGAACTTCACGCACTAACAAGATAAAAATTATGATAAACATCCCCCAGTAACCTTATAAACATTATGATGAACATTCCAAGGAAACAGATGCACATTAAGATGAGCATCCCCCAGAAACCAGGTACACGTTATGATGAACATTCCCTGGTAGCCAGATACACATTATGATCAACATCCCGCAGTAACTAGATACACGTTATGATGAACATTCCCCAGTAGCCAGGTACACAATATGATGAACATTCCCCAGTAACTAGATACACATATGATCAAACTTCCCCAGTAACCAGGTACACTTTATGATGCACATCCCCCAGTAAACAGATATACATTATATTGAACATTCCCAGTAACCAGATACACATTATTATGAATATTCCCCAGTAACCAGATACACTTTATGGTTAACATCGACCCAGTAACCAGATACACATTATGATGAACATTACCCTGTATCCAGATACACAATATGATGAAAAAGTCCCAGTAAACAGAAACAATTTAGGGTACACATAATACCACTAGCCAGATACACAATATGATGAACATTCCCCAGTAACCAGATACACAATATGATGAACATCCCCCAGTAACCAGATACACAATATGGTGAACATTCTCCAGTAACCAGATACACATTATAATGACCAGTAACCAGATACACATTACGATGAAAATACCCCAGTAACCAGAAGCAGATTATGATGAACATCCTTCAGTAACCAGATACACATTATGGTTTACATTCCCCAGTAACCAGATACACATTATTATGAACTACCTACCAGTAACCAGATGCACATTATAATGAACATCCCCCAGTAACTAGGTACACTTTATGGTGAACATTCCCCAGTAAGCAGATTATAGGTTCATAGATTAGTACTAAGCTAATTGCCCTTGTGAGGCATTTTAAGCCTAGCCAATTATCCATTGTGAGACTCAAACCCTACACCTTGTGTTTGTAAGGCAAGCACCTTAACCATTAGGCCACCCTCCCAACCCCACATTATGATGAACATCCCCCAGTAACCAGATACACATTATGATGAACATTCCACAGTAACCAGATACACATTATGATTAGCATCCCCAGTAATCAGATACACATTATGATGAACATTCCCCAGTAACCAGCTACACATTATGGTGAACATCCTCCAGTAAACAGATACATATTATGGTGAACATAACCCAGGAACCAGATACACATTATTGTGTACATTCAGCAGTAACCAGATGCACAATATGATGAACATCTCCCAGTAACCAGACACATTATAGTGAACAACCCCCAGTAACCATATACACATTGTAATGAATATTCCCCAATAACCAGTTACACAATATGATGAACATTCCCCTTTAACCAGATACAGATTATGATGTACATCCCCAGTAACGAGATACACATTATGATGAACATTCCACAGTAACCAGATACACATTATGATGTGCCCAAAGGTTCCTAGAATTTATAAACTCAAATGCTATGGAACAACTTGTTACCACTCCCACAAGAGGGGAAAACATACTGGACCTGATCATCACCAACATGGGGACACTATGCTCCAGACCAGAAGTGTATCCCTCACTTGTAAGATCAGACCATAAACTAATCTCACTGGATATTCACATCCCGACCCCACCCCCTGCCCAGAAAACCACAGTGAAAAATTTCTCTAAAGCAAATTTCACACGCCTCAAAACCGAGGTGAAATCCTTCAAAGCCCCCGGGCCTGTGGAACATACGGCCCAGACCGCAGAATCCTTTATAAACGCATTCTATGAACACCTTCAAGAATGCATGGATCATGCAATCCCAAATAAAACCAAGACCCAATACCCCAAAGGCAGACGTCCTGTCTGGTGAACCCCAGCCATAAACAAACTATACAATAGAAGGAGGAAGCTACTACATGATAGAGCAAAATCCCAAAAAGGGAAGGCATCTCTGATCAGTATTAGCAAAAAACTACGGGCACTCATAAAATCATCTAAGGCCAGCTTCGAGAGAAAAATTGCACAGGACACTAAGGATAATCACAAGGCTTTCTTTAGTTATGTTAGGAACCTGGGTGGGAATTCCCAGATATGCTCAGAATTAGTCCAAAATGACAAAAAATACACCAAGCCCATAGACATTGCCAACATCCTAGCTGACAGGTTCAGTGCAAACTTCTCCCCCCCTGCCCACCAAAAGGGCAAATATCTATCCCAACAGAGTGCTGCCCCCCCCCCCTGACATCTCAGATGCTCAGGTAAGAGCCGCCCTCTCCAAAGCAAAAAACACAGCATCAATGGGACCAGATGGTGTCCCGGGCTGCGTCCTATATGAACTCCAAGAAGAGCTAAACCCAAACATAAAACTACTGTTCAATCTTAGCCTTATTACAGGATATGTACCCAAAGAGTGGCGTACAGCAACAGTGGTCTGTCTCCATAAAGGAGGTGCCTCAACAGATCTTGGAAACTATCGCCCCATAAGCCTGACTAGCTTGGTCTGCAAAGCTATGGAAAGGATCATCATGGACCTCATAAATAAAGATATCGGGGACCTACAGACACTGGATCCTACCCAGTTTGGCTTTGTTAAGGGCAGATCCTGCCTCTTAAACCTGGTTGATTTCTTTGAAACAGTCACCAACGCCATTGATGAAGGGAAGGTGGTCCACACAGCCTACCTGGACCTCGCAAAAGCCTTCGATACAATACCCCACTCGGGCATTATAGATAAGCTCACCAGCTTAAATATAAACCCCTATGTCACTAGATGGGTTGCAAACTGGCTCAAGGACAGAACCCACATGGTTAGAATTGCTGGAGCCATGTCAGACTCCAAACCAGTTACAAGTGGCGTCCCACAAGGCTCAGTCCTGGGACCTCTCTTGTTCGGTATATATTTCTCGGCAGAACAGGCCAACACGGAAGGACTGTGGCTGACCAAGTTCGCAGATGACTGCAAACTGGGCACCATAATCAACTCTCCAGCCGACACAAGCATCCTCCAAAAGGGCCTCATAGAAACAGACAACTGGTTCCAGAGCCATGGCCTCAAGCTAAATGCCAAAAAGTGTATAGTCATCCCCTTTGGCAAAAACAAAGTGCCCACAAATTACCACTTAGGTGGTAATCCATTAAGTACAGAAGAAGTCATTAGGGACCTGGGGACCCAAGTTGATAGCAATCTCTCATTTGACAACCACGTGGGCAAAGTGGTTAGAAAAACATTTTATATAGCCCACCTAATCATGAAGGGATTCACATCTAGATCAGGGGAGGTCATTGTGCCTCTTTACTCATCCCTCATCAGGCCCATAATTGAGTACAATGCCCCTTTTGGGATGTACCTTACCAGAAACCTGCAGCAACTGGAAAGACCCCAAAAATACCTCACCAAGAGGATCAAAGGGCTCAAACAGATGCCATATGCTGCCCAGTTAAAGAAACTCCAGCTCTACTCAGTGGCATACCGCCTGCTTAGAGGCGATCTGTGCCCTGACGTATAAAGCCATGTCCAACCCGGAATTAATGGACATGCTGCACCTCAGAAAATCCAAATCCCATCGAGCTACGCGCTTGAGAGACTGGAACCTCAGCACTGAAATAAATAGGACATGCTGGAGGGACAGATTCATAACCCAGAGGCTCCCTTCACTCTGGAATAAAATCCCAGTCCAGGTTAGGCAGAGTCCCACATTGACTCTCTTCATGGGAGATTGTAGGTTTACCCCGGCTATCACTTCTGTGTCACTGTTAGATAGAGGCACAGTATACTAACCTCAAAAAAAGGCATAGCAAAATTAATTTAAAATGGGCGAAAGCCAAACACACTCTGGCTAGGCTTATAAATGCCCTAGGGCAGATAGTCTAGTATGAACCTATGAACCTATGAGCATCCCCAGTAATCAGATACACTTTATGATGAACATTCCCCAGTAACCAGCTACACATTATGGTGAACATCCTTCTGTAAACAGATACATATTATGGTGAACATAACCCAGGAACCAGATACACATTATTGTTTACATTCATCAGTAACCAGATGCACAATATGATGAACATCTCCCAGTAACCAGACCCATTATAGTGAACAACCCCCAGTAACCATATACACATTGTAATGAATATTCCCCAATAACCAGTTACACAATATGATGAACATTCCCCTTTAACCAGATACAGATTATGATGTACATCCCCCAGTAACCAGATACACATTATGGTAAACATCCCCAAGAAATGAGATACACATTATGATGTAAATTCCACAGTAAACAGTTTCACATTATGATGAATATCCCCCCATAACCAGATACACATTATGATGACCATCCCCGATAACCAGATACACATTTTGATGTACATTCCCCAGTAACCAGATACACTTTATGATGAAGAACCCCGAGTAACCAGGTACACTTTATGGTGTACATCCCCCAGTAGCCAGGTACACATTATGATTTACATTCCTCAGTAACCATTTACACATTATTATGAACATCCCCCAGTAACCAGATACACATTATGATGAACATCCCCAGTAACCAGATACACATTATGATAAACATTCTCCAGTAACCAAATATTCATTATGATGAACATCACCCAGTAACTAGATAAACATTATTCTGAACACCCCACAGTAACCAGGTAGACATTATGGTATCCCCCAGTAACCAGATACACATTATTATGAACATTCCCAAGTAACCAGATACACATTATGGTTTGCATTCCACAGTAACCAGGTGCACATTATGATGAACATTCTCCAGTAACCAGATTCACATTATGTAGAACATCCCCCAGTAACCAGATACACATTATGATGAACATTCTCTGGTAACTAGATACAAATTATGATGAACATTCCCCAGTAACCAGTAACAAATTATGATGAACTTTCCGCAGTAACCAGATACACAATATGTTGAATGTCCCGTAATAACCAGATACATTTTATGATGTACATTCCCCAGTAACCAGATACACATTATGGATTACATTATGCAGTAACATGTTACACATTAATATGAGCCTTCCTCAGTAAACAGATACACATTATGATGAGCACCCCCCAGTAACCAGATACACATTATGGTTTATATTCTGCAGTAACCAGAATCACATTATAACGAACACCCCCAGTAACCAGATGCACATTATGATTCAACATTCCCCAGTAACCAGACACACATTATGATGAACATTCTGCAGTAACCAGATGCACATAATGATGAACATCCCCCGTAACCAGATACACATTACGGCTTACATTCCTCAGTAAACAGATACACATTATAATGAACATTCTCCAATAAGCAGATACACATTATGGTGAACATCCGTCAGTATCCAGGTACACATTATGATGAACATTCACAGTAACTAGATACACATTATGGTGAACATCCGACAGTATTCAGTTAACATTATGATGAACATTCCCCAGTAACCAGACACACATTATGATGAACATTCTGCAGTAACCAGATACAAATAATGATGAACATCCCCCATAACCAGATACACATTATGATGAACATTCCCCAGTAACCAGATGCACATTATGATGAACATCCCCCAGTAACAGGTATACATTATGATGAACATTCCCAGTAACTAGATAGACATCCCCCAGTAGCCAGATACACATTATAATGAAACTTCCCCTGTAACCAGGTACACATTAAGATGAACATTCACATGTAACCAGATACACAGTATGATGAACAACCGCCAGTAACCAGAAACACTTTAGGGTAAACATCCTACCAGTAGCCAGATACACATTATGGTTTACATTCCCCAGTAACCATGAACAATCTGCTGTCACCAGATAGACATTATGACGTACAACCCACAGTAACCACATACACATTATGGGTTACATCCGCAGTAACCAGATACACATTGTGATGAACATTCCCCAGTAACCATATACACATTATGGTCAATATTCCCAGTAACCAGATACATATTATGATTAACATCCCCCAGTAACCAGATAAACATGATGATCATTCCCCAGTAACCAGATACATATTATGCTGAACATCCTCCAGTACCAGACTTACATTATAGTGAACATAACCCAGTAACCAGATACACAGTATAATAAACATTCCCAGTAACTAGATACACATTATGATGAACATTCCTAATAACCAGATACACAGTATAATGAACATTCCCAGTAACCAGATTTATATTATGATGAACATCCCCCAGTAACCAGATACACATTATGGTGAACATTCCCAGTAACCTGATACACATTATGATTAACATCCCCCAGTAACCAGATACACATTGTGATGAACATTCCCAGTAACCGGATACACATTATTATGAATATTCCCTAGTAACAAGAAACATATTATAGTGAACATCCCCCAGTAACCAGATACACATTACGGTAAACATCCCCCAGTAACCAGATACACATTATGATGAACATCCCACAGTAACCAAATACACATTAAAATGAAAATTCCCAGTAACCAGATGCACATTATTATGAAATTCGCCAGTAACCATGTGCATATTATGGTGAACATCCCCCAGTAACAGATACAGATTATGGTGAACATCCCCCAATAACCAGATACACATTATGATGAACATTGCCTAGTAACCAGATACAGATTATCATTATCATCCCGCAGTAACCAGGCGCACATTATAAGGATAAGTCCGCAGTAACACGATACAGATTATGACGAACATCCCCCAGTAACCAGATACACATTATGATGAACATCCCCCAGTAACCAGATACACATTATAATGAATGTCCCCCAATAAGCAGATACACATTATGATGAACATTGCCTAGTAACCAGATACACATTATCATTATCATCCCGCAGTAACCAGGTGCACATTATGAGGATAAGTCCGCAGTAACACGATACAGATTATGACGAACATCCCCCAGTAACCAGATACACATTATGATGAACATTGCCTAGTAACCAGATACACATTATCATTATCATCCCGCAGTAACCAGGTGCACATTATGAGGGTAATTCCGCAGTAACATTCCCAGTAACCAGATACACATTATGATTAACATACCCAGTAACCAGATACACATCATGGTAAACATTCCCAGTAACTGGATATGCATTATTATGAACATTCCCCAGTAAACAGATACACATTACATTGAACATTCCCCAGTAACCAGATACACATTATGATGAACATCCCACAGTAACCAAATACACATTAAAATGAAAATTCCCAGTAACCAGATGCACATTATTATGAAATTCCCCAGTAACCATGTGCATATTATGGTGAACATCCCCCAGTAACAGATACGGATTATAATGAACATCCCCCAGTAACCAGATACACATTATAATGAACATCCCCCAATAACCAGATACACATTATGATGAACATTGCCTAGTAACCAGATACACATTATCATTATCATCCCGCAGTAACCAGGTGCACATTATGAGGATAAGTCTGCAGTAACACGATACAGATTATGTTGAACATCCCCAGTAACCAGATACAGATTATTATGAACACTCCCCAGTAACCATATACATATTATGATGAACATCCCCCAGTAACCAGATACACATTATAATGAACGTCCCCCAATAACCAGATACACATTATGATGAACATTGCCTAGTAACCAGATACACATTATCATTATCATCCCACAGTAACCAGGTGCACATTATGAGGATAAGTGCGCACTAACACGATACAGATTATGACGAACATCCCCCAGTAACCAGATACACATTATGATGAACATTGCCTAGTAACCAGATACACATTATCATTATCATCCCGCAGTAACCAGGTGCACATTATGAGGGTAATTCTGCAGTAACACGATACAGATTATGTTGAACATCCCCAGTAACCAGATACAGATTATTATGAACATTCCCCAGTAACCAGATGGACATAATGGTTTATATCCCCCAGTAACCAGATACACATTATTATGAACATTCCCCAGTAACCATATACATATTATGGTGAACATCCCCCAGTAACAGATACAGATTATGGTGAACATCCCTCAGTAACCAGATACACATTATGATGAACATTGCCTAGTAACCAGATACACATTATCATTATCATCCCGCAGTAACCAGGTGCACATTATGCGGATAAGTCCGCAGTAACACGATACAGATTATGACGAACATCCCCTAATAACCAGATACACATTATGATGAACATTGCCTAGTAACCAGATACACATTATCATTATCATCCCGCAGTAACCAGGTGCACATTATAAGGGTAATTCTGTTATGACGAACATCCCCCAGTAACCAGATACAGATTATGATGAACATTCCGCAGTAAACAGATACACATTATGAGGAACATCCCCAGTAACCAGATACACCTTATTGTAACATTCTTCAATAACCAGACACACATTATGTTGAACATCCCCAGTAACCAGATACACATTATTATGAACATTCCACAGTAAACAGATACACATTATGAAGAACATCCTCAATAACCAGATACACATTATGTTGAAATCCCCAGTAACCAGATAGACATTATGTTGAAATCCCCAGTAATCAGATACACATTATTGTTTACATTCCGCAGTAACTAGATACACATTATTGTTTACATTCCGCAGTAACTAGATACACATTATTGTTTACATTCCGCAGTAACTAGATACACATTATTGTTTACATTCCGCAGTAACTAGATACACATTATGATGAACTTCCCACGGTAACCAGGTACCCAATATGTTGAACCTCCCCCAATAACCAGATACACTTTTTGATGTACATTCCTCATTAACCAGATACACGTTATGGTTTACATTCTGCAGTAACGAGATACACCCTATGATGAACCTTCCTCAGAAACCAGATACATATTATGATGAACATCCCCCAGCAATGAGATACACATTATGGTTTACATTCTGCAGTAACCAGATACACATTATGATGAACATTCCCCAATAACACGATACAGATTATGACGAACATCCCCCAGTAACCAGATACACATTATGATGAACATTGCCAAGTATCCAGATACACATTATCATTATCATCCCACAGTAACCAGATGCACATTATGAGGATAAGTCCGCAGTAACACGATACAGATTATGACGAACATACCCCAGTAACCAGATACACATTATGATGAACATTGCCTAGTAACCAGATACACATTATCATTATCATCCCACAGTAACCAGGTGCACATTATGAGGGTAATTCTGCAGTAACATTCCCAGTAACCAGATACACATTATGATTAACATACCCAGTAACCAGATACACATCATGGTAAACATTCCCAGTAACTGGATATACATTATTATGAACATTCCCCAGTAAACAGATACACATTACAATGAACATTCCCCAGTAACCAGATACACATTATAATGAACATCCCCCAGTAACAGATACAGATTATAATGAACATCCCCCAGTAACCAGATACACATTACGATGAACATTGCTTTGTAACCAGATACACATTATCATTATCATCCCGCAGTAACCAGGTGCACATTATGAGGGTATTTCTGCAGTAACACGATACATGTTATGACGAGCATCCCCCAGTAACCAGATACACATTATAATGAACATTCCGCAGTAAACCAATGCACATTATGAGGAACATCCCCAGTAACCAGATACACCTTATTGTAACATTCCACAGTAAACAGATACACATTATGAGGAACATCCCCAGTAACCAGATACGCCTTATTGCAACATTCCGCAATAACCAGATACACATTATGGTTTACATTCTGCAGTAACAAGATACACTCTATGATGAAACTTCCTCAGAAACCAGATACATATTATGATGAACATTCCACAGTAAACAGATACACATTATAAGGAACATCCCCAGTAATCATATACACATTATTGCATACATTCCTCTATAACTAGATACACATTATGTTGAATTCTCCAGTAACCAGATACACATTATTGTTTACATTCCGCAGCAACCAGATACACATTATGATGAACTTCCCACGGTAACCAGGTACCCAATATGTTGAACCTCCCCCAATAACCAGATACACTTTTTGATGTACATTCCTCATTAACCAGATACATGTTATGGTTTACATTCTGCAGTAACGAGATACACCCTATGATGAACAGTAACCAGATACACATTATGATGAACATCCCACGGTAACCAGGTACCCAATATGTTGAACCTCCCCTAATAACCAGATACACTTTTTGATGTACATTCCTCATTAACCAGATACACATTATGGTTTACATTCTGCAGTAACGAGATACACCCTATGATGAACAGTAACCAGATACACATTATCGTGATCATCCCCCAGTAACTAGATACACATTATGGTTTACATTACACAGTAACCAGGTAAACATTATGATGAACTTTCCACAGTAACCTGGTACCCAATATGTTGAACCTCCCCCAATAACCAGATACACTTTTTGATGTACATTCCTCATTAACCAGATACATGTTATGGTTTACATTCTGCAGTAACCGGATACACATTATGATGAACATTCATCAGTAATCAGATGCACATTATGATGAACACTCCCCAGTAACTAGATACACATAATGCTTTACATCCCCCAGTCAACAGATACACATTATGATGAACATTCGATAGTAACCAGACACATATTATGATGAACATCCTCCAGTAACCAAATATGCATTATGATGAACATTCCCAGTAACCAGAGTCACATTATAATGAGCAACACCCAGTAACCAGATACATGTTATGATGAACATCCACCAGTAACCAGATACACAATATGATGAACATTCCCATGTAACCAGTAACACATTATGATGAGCATCCCTCAGTAACCAGATACACATTATGATGAACATTCCCTAGAAAGCTGATACACATTATGGTGAACATCCCCCAGTAACCAGATGTACTTTATGATGAACATCCCCCAGTAAAGAGATGCATATTATGGTGAACATAACCCAGGAACCAGATACACATTATGGTTTACATCCCCCAGGAACTAGATACAGATTATGATGAACATCCCAGAGTAACCAGATGCACATTATAGTAAACATCCTCCAGTAACCAGATACACATTCTGATGTAAATTCACCAGTAACCATTTACACATTATGATTATCATCCCTCAGAAACCAGATTCACATTATGATGAACATCCCACAATAACCACGTACACATTATGATGAACATTCCCAGTAACCAGATACACCTTATGGTGAACATCCCCCAGTAACCAGATACACATTATGATGAACATTCCACTGTAACCAGATGCACATTATGACGAACATCCCCTAGTAACAAAATACACATTATGGTTTACATCCGCAATAACCAGATCCACATTATGACAAACATTCCCCAGTAACCATAGACACATTATGGTGAACATTCCCAGTAACCAGATACACATTACGATTAACATATGAAGTAACCAGATACACATTATGGTGAACATTCCCAGTAACTGGATATACATCGTTATGAACATTCCTTAGTAACCAGATACACATTATAGTGAACATCCCCCAGTAACCAGATACCCATTATTGTGAACATCCCCATTAACCAGATACACATTATGATAAACATTCCCAGTAACCAGATACACATTATGAACATTCCCCAGTAACCAGACACACATTATGGTTTACATTACACAGTAACCAGGTAAACATTATGATGAACATTCACAGTAACCAGATTCACATTATGCTGAACATCCCCCACTAACCAGATACACATTATCATGAACATTCTTCAGTAACCA
Source organism: Protopterus annectens (assembly GCF_019279795.1). Lineage (NCBI taxonomy): Eukaryota > Metazoa > Chordata > Ceratodontiformes > Protopteridae > Protopterus > Protopterus annectens. The sequence goes on along the minus strand of NC_056726.1, from coordinate 857,244,245 downwards.
GATACAAATTATGATGTAACTTCCCCAGTAACCAGTTACACTTTATGATGAACATCCCCCAGTAAACAGATACACATTTGGTTTACAATCCGCAGGAACCAGATACACATTATGATGAACATCACCCAGTAACCAGATACACATTATGGTTCATAGATTCATACTAGGCTAACTGTCCTCGGGGGCCATTTTAAGCCTAGCCAATTACCCCATAGGAAAATCAAACCCTGCACCTTGTGTTTCTAAGGTAAGCGACTTAACCATTATGCCAACCTTCCATCTGCTTACATCCCCTCAGTAACCAGATACACATTATAATGAACATTCTGCAGTAACCAGATACACATTATGACGTACATCCCCCAGTAACCAGATACAAATTATTGTTTAAATTTGCAGAAACCAGATACACATTATGACAAACATTCCCCAGTAACCATATACACATTATGGTGAACATTCCCAGTAACCAGATACATATTATGATTAACATCCCCCCAGGAGCCAGATACACATTATGATGAACATTCCACAGTAACCAGATGCACATTATGATGAACATCCCCTAGTAACAAAATACAGATTATGGTTTACATCTACAGTAACCAGATCCACATTATGACGAACATTCCCCAGTAACCATAGACACATTATGGTGAACATTCCCAGTAACCAGATACACATTACGATTAACATACCCAGTAACAAGATACACATTATGGTGAACTTTCCTAGTAACTGGATATACATCATTATGAACATTCCCCAGTAACCAGATACACATTATGATGAACATCCCCCAGTAACCAGATACACATTATTATGAACATTCCCCAGTAACCAGATACACATTATGGTGAACATCCCCCAGTAACCAGATACCCATTATTGTGAACATCCCCATTAGCCAGATACACATTATGATAAACATTCCCAGTAACCAGATACACATTATGAACATTCCCCAGTAACCAGACACATTATGGTTTACATTACACAGTAACCAGGTAAACATTATGATGAACATTCACAGTAACCAGATTCATATTATGCTGAACATCCCCCACTAACCAGATACACATTATCATGAACATTCTTCAGTAACCAGATACAAATTATGATGTAACTTCCCCAGTAACCAGTTACACTTTATGATGAACATCTCCCAGTAAACAGATACACATTTGTTTTACATTCCGCAGGAACCAGATACACATTATGATGAACATCACCCAGTAACCACATACACATTACGGTTCATAGATTCATACTAGGCTAACTGTCCTCGGGGGCCATTTTAAGCCTAGCCAATTACCCCATAGGAAAATCAAACCCTGCACCTTGTTTTTCTAAGGTAAGCGCCTTAACCATTATGCCAACCTTCCACCCGTTTACATCCCCTCAGTAACTAGATAGACATTATGATGAACATTCTGCAGTAACAGGATACACATTATGACGTACATCCCCCAGTAACCAAATACAAATTATTGTTTAAATCCGCAGAATCCAGATACACATTATGACAAACATTCCCCAGTAATGATATACACATTATGGTGAACATTCCCAGTAACCAGATACATATTATGATTAACATCCCCCAGGAACCAGATACACATTATGATGAACATTCTACAGTAAGCAGATGCACATTATGATGAACATCCCCTAGTAACAAAATACAGATTATGGTTTACATCCACAGTAACCAGATCCACATTATGACGAACTTTCCCCAGTAACCATAGACAAATTATGGTGAACATTCCCAGTAACCAGATACACATTTCGATTAACATACCCAGTAACCAGATACACATTATGATGAACATCATCCAGTAACCAGATACACATTATGGTTCATAGATTCATACTAGGCTAACTGTCCTCGGGGGCCATTTTAAGCCTAGCCAATTACCCCATAGGAAAATCAAACCCTGCACCTTGTGTTTCTAAGGTAAGCGCCTTAACCATTATGCCAACCTTCCACCCGTTTACATCCCCTCAGTAACCAGATACACATTATGACTTAGATCCCCCAGTAACCAGATACAAATTATTGTTTAAATCTGCAGAAACCAGATACACATTATGAGAAACATTCCCCAGTAACCATATACACATTATGTTGAACATTCCCAGTAACCAGATACATATTATGATTAACATCCCCCAGGAACCAGATACACATTATGATGAACATTCCACAGTAACCAGATGCACATTATGATGAACATCCCCTAGTAACAAAATACAGATTATGGATTACATCCACAGTAACCAGATCCACATTATGACGAACATTCCCCAGTAACCATAGACACATTATGGTGAGCATTCCCAGTAACCACATACACATTACGATTAACATACCCAGTAACCAGATACACATTATGGTGAACATTCCTAGTAACTGGATATACATCATTATGAACATTCCCCAGTAACCAGATACACATTATGATGAACATCCCCCAGTAACCAGATACACATTATTATGAACATTCCCCAGTAACCAGATACACATTATGGTGAACATCCCCCAGTAACCAGATACCCATTATTGTGAACATCCCCATTAACCAGATACATATTATGATAAACATTCCCAGTAACCAGATACACATTATGAACATTCCCCAGTAACCAGACACATTATGGTTTACATTACACAGTAACCAGGTAAACATTATGATGAACATTCACAGTAACCAGATTCACATTATGCTGAACATCCCCCACTAACCAGATACACATTATGATGAACATCCCCCAGTAACCAGATACACATTATTATGAACATTCCCCAGTAACCAGATACACATTATGGTGAACATCCCAAAGTAACCAGATACCCATTATTGTGAACATCCCCATTAACCAGATACACATTATGATAAACATTCCCAGTAACCAGATACACATTATGAACATTCCCCAGTAACCAGACACATTATGGTTTACATTACACAGTAACCAGGTAAACATTATGATGAACATTCACAGTAACCAGATTCACATTATGCTGAACATCCCCCACTAACCAGATACACATTATCATGAACATTCTTCAGTAACCAGATACAAATTATGATGTAACTTCCCCAGTAACCAGTTACACTTTATGATGAACATCTCCCAATAAACATATACACATTTGGTTTACATTCCGCAGGAACCAGATACACATTATTATGAACATCACCCAGTAACCAGATACACATTATGATTCATAGATTCATACTAGGCTAACTGTCCTCGGGGGCCATTTTAAAACTAGCCAATTACCCCATAGGAAAATCAAACCCTGCACCTTGTGTTTCTAAGGTAAGCGCCTTAACCATTATGCCAACCTTCCACCCGTTTACATCCCCTGAGTAACCAGATACACATTATGATGAATATTCTGCAGTAACCAGATACACATTATGACGTACATCCCCCAGTAATCAGATACAAATTATTGTTTAAATCCGCAGAAACCAGATACACATTATGACAAACATTCCCCAGTAACCATATACACATTATGGTGAACATTCCCAGTAACCAGATACATATTATGATGAACATTCCACAGTAACCAGATGCACATTATGATGTGAACATCCCCTAGTAACAAAATACACATTATGATGAACATCCCCTAGTAACAAAATACACATTATGGTTTACATCCGCAGTAACCAGATCCACATTATGACGAACATTCCCCAGTAACCATAGACATATTATGGTGAACACTCCCAGTAACCTGATACACATTAAGATTAACATACCCAGTAACCAGATACACATTATGGTGAACATTCCCAGTAACTGGATATACATCATTATGAATATTCCCCAGTAACCAGATACACATTATGATGAACATCCCCCAGTAACCAGATACACATTATTATGAACATTCCCCAGTAACCAGATACACATTATGGTGAACATCCCCCAGTAACCAGATACCCATTATTGTGAACATCCCCATTAACCAGATACACATTATGATAAACATTCCCAGTAACCAGATACACATTATGAACATTTCCCAGTAACCAGACACATTATGGTTTACATTACACAGTAACCAGGTAAACATTATCATGAACATTCACAGTAACCAGATTCACATTATGTTGAACATTCCTCACTAACCAGATACACATTATCATGAACATTCTTCAGTAACCAGATACAAATTATGATGTAACTTCCGCATTAACCAGTTACACTTTATGATGAACATCTCCCAGTAAACAGATACACATTTGGTTTACATTCCGCAGGAACCAGATACACATTATGATGAACATCACCCAGCAACCAGATACACATTATGGTTCATAGATTCATACTAGGCTAACTGTCCTCGGGGGCCATTTTAAGCCTAGCCAATTACCCCATAGGAAAATCAAACCCTGCACCTTGTGTTTCTAAGGTAAGCGCCTTAACCATTATGCCAAACTTCCAACTCTTTACATCCCCTCAGTAACCAGATGCACATTATGATGAACATTCTGCAGTAACCAGATACACATTATGACGTACATCCCCCAGTAACCAGATACAAATTATTGAGCAAGCCAAATATAATGGCAGAGAGGTAACCAAGGCTTCTCAGTAATCCATTCATAAAGTGCCTGTGTCTGCAACTGGGATGTTTTCCAAGAACCAAGCTTAGATATAAAAGCAAAAGAATTTATTTAATAAAATTGTTGTCGGTAAGCGCTTTCACATTTGCTTCCTAAGACCGTTAACATTCTGAATGTTAACGGTCTGAGGAAGCAAATGTGAAAGTGCTTACAGGCAACAATTTTATTAAATAAATTCTTTTGCTTTTATATCTAAGCTTGGTTCTTGGAAAACATCCCAGTTGCAGACACAGGCACTTTATGAATGGATTATTGAGAAGCCTTGGTTACCTCTCTGCCTTTATATTTGGCTTGCTCTTTACTGTTTGGTTTCTGAACAGAGGGGGATTTACACTGTTGGATACGAACTTTTAGTTATTAGATACAAATTATTGTTTAAATCCGCAGAAACCAGATACACATTATGACAAACATTCCCCAGTAACCATATACACATTATGGTGAACATTCCCAGTAACCAGATACATATTATGATTAACATCCCCCAGGAAACAGATACATATTATGGTGAACATCCCCCAGTACCAGACACACATAATGGTGAACATGACCTAGTAACCAGACACACTGTATAATGAACATTCCCAGTAACCAGGTACACATTATGATGAACATCTCCCTGTAACCAGATACACATTATGATGAACATTCCCAGTAACCACATACACATTATTATGAACATTCTCCAGTAACCAGATACATATTATGGTGAACCTCCACCAGTAACCAGATAAACATTATGTAGAACGTTCCTAGTAACCAGATACGCATTATTATGAACCTTCCTCAGCAACCCAATACACATTATGGTGAAGAACCCCTAGTTACCAGAAACACATTATGATGAACATTCACCAGTAACCAGATACACATTATGATGTACATCCCAGAGTAATCAGATATACGTTATGGTTTATAACTGAACTAACCAGATACACATTGTGACAAACATTCCCCAGTAACCATATACACATTATGGTGACATTCCCAATAAACAGATACATATTACGATTAACATCCCCCAGTAACCAGATACATATTATGATGAACAACATATTATGGTGAACATCTCCCAGTACCAGACTCACATTATAGTGAACATGGCCCAGTAACCAGATACACATTATGATGAACATCCCCAAGTTAGTAGATACACATTATGGTTTACATCCGCAGTAAGCAGATACACATTGTTCTGAACATTCCCAGTAACCAGATACACATTATTATGAACTTTCCCCAGTAATGAGATGCATATTATGATGAATATCCCCCAGTAACCAGGAACACATTATGATGAACATCCCCCAGTAACCAACTACATATTATAAAGAAAATTCCCAGTAACAAGATACACATTATTATGAAATTCCCCAGTAACCATGTGCATATTATGGTGAACATCCCCCAGTAACAGATACAGATTATGGTGAACATCCCCCAATAACCAGATACACATTATGATGAACATTGCCTAGTAACCAGATACACATTATCATTATCATCCCGCAGTAACCAGGTGCACATTATGAGGATAAGTCCGCAGTAACACGATACAGATTATGACGAACATCCCCCAGTAACCAGATACACATTATGATGAACATTGCCTAGTAACCAGATACACATTATCATTATCATCCTGCAGTAACCAGGTGCACATTATGAGGGTAATTCTGCAGTAACACGATACATGTTATGACGAACATCCCCCAGTAACCAGATACAGATTATAATGAACATCCCCCAATAACCAGATACACATTATGATGAACATCCCCCAGTAACAGATACAGATTATGGTGAACATCCCCCAATAACCAGATACACATTATGATGAACATTGCCTAGTAACCAGATACAGATTATCATTATCATCCCGCAGTAACCAGGTGCACATTATGAGGGTAATTCTGCAGTAACACGATACATGTTATGACGAACATCCCCCAGTAACCAGATACAGATTATAATGAACATTCCGCAGTAAACAGATACACATTATGAGGAACATCCCCAGTAACCAGATGCACCTTATTGTAGCATTCCACAATAACCAGATACACATTATGTTGAACATCCCCAGTAACCAGATACACATTATTATGAACATTCCACAGTAAACAGATACACATTATGAAGAACATCCCCGGTAACCAGATACACATTATTGCATACATTCGTCAATAACCAGATACACATTATGTTGAAATCCCAAGTAACCAGATACACATTATGTTGAAATCCCCAGTAATCAGATACACATTATTGTTTACATTCTGCAGTAACTAGATACACATTATTGTTTACATTCCGCAGTAACTAGATACACATTATTGTTTACATTCTGCAGTAACTAGATACACATTATGATGAACTTCCCACGGTAACCAGGTACCCAGTATGTTGAACCTCCCCCAATAACCAGATACACTTTTTGATGTACATTCCTCATTAACCAGATACACGTTATGGTTTACATTCTGCAGTAACGAGATACACCCTATGATGAACCTTCCTCAGAAACCAGATACATATTATGATGAACATCCCCCAGCAATGAGATACACATTATGGTTTACATTCTGCAGTAACCAGATACACATTATGATGAACATCCCCCAGTAACCAGATACACATTATAATGAACATTGCCTAGTAACCAGATACACATTATCATTATCATCCCGCAGTAACCAGGTGCACATTATGAGGATAATTCTGCAGTAACATTCCCAGTAATCAGATACACATTATGATTAACATACCCAGTAACCAGATACACATTATGATGAACATTGCCTAGTAACCAGATACACATTATCATTATCATCCCGCAGTAACCAGGTGCACATTATGAGGATAAGTCCGCAGAAACACGATACAGATTATGATGAACATCCCCCAGTAACCAGATACACATTATGATGAACATCCCCCAGTAACCAGATGCACATTATAATGAACGTCCCCCAATAACCAGATACACATTATGATGAACATTGCCTAGTAACCAGATACACATTATCATTATCATCCCGCAGTAACCAGGTGCACATTATGAGGATAAGTCCGCAGTAACACGATACATGTTATGATGAACATCCCCCAGTAACCAGATACAGATTATGATGAACATTCCGCAGTAAACATATACACATTATAATGAATGTCCCCCAATAACCAGATACACATTATGATGAACATTGCCTAGTAACCAGATACACATTATCATTATCATCTCGCAGTAACTAGGTGCACATTATGAGGATAAGTCCGCAGAAACACAATACAGATTATGATGAACATCCCCCAGTAACCAGATACACATTATGATGAACATCCCCCAGTAACCAGATACACATTATAATGAACGTCCCCCAATAACCAGATACACATTATGATGAACATTGCCTAGTAACCAGATAGACATTATCATTATCATCCCGCAGTAACCAGGTGCACATTATGAGGATAAGTCCGCAGAAACACGATACAGATTATGATGAACATCACCCAGTAACCAGATACACATTATGATGAACATCCCCCAGTAACCAGATACACATTATAATAAACGTCCCCCAATAACCAGATACACATTATGATGAACATTGCCTAGTAACCAGATACACATTGTCATTATCATCCCGCAGTAACCAGGTGCACATTATGAGGATAAGTCCGCAGTAACACGATACAGATTATGACGAACATCCCCCAATAAACAGATACACATTATGATGAATATTGCCTAGTAACCAGATACACATTATCATTATCATCCCGCAGTAACCAGGTGCACATTATGAGGATAAGTCCGCAGTAACACGATACAGATTATGAGGAACATCCCCTAATAACCAGATACACATTATGATGAACATCCCCCAGTAACCAGATACACATTATGATGAACATTGCCTAGTAACCAGATACACATTATCATTATCATCCCGCAGTAACCAGGTGCACATTATGAGGATAAGTCCGCAGTAACATTCCCAGTAACCAGATACACATTATGATTAACATACCCAGTAACCAGATACACATCATGGTAAACATTCCCAGTAACCGGATACACATTTTTATGAACATTCCCCATAAACAGAAACATGTCATGGTGAACATCCCTCAGTAACCAGATACCCATTATTGTGAACATCCCCGTTAACCAGATACACATTATGATAAGCATCCCCATTAACCAGATACACATTATGATAAACATTCCCAGTAACCAGATACACATTATGAACATTCCCCAGTAACCAGACACATTATGGTTTACATTACACAGTAACCAGGTAAACATTATGATGAACATTCACAGTAACCAGATTCACATTATGCTGAACATCCCCCACTAACCAGATACACATTATCATGAACATTCTTCAGTAACCAGATACACATTATCATGAACATTCTTCAGTAACCAGATACAAATTATGATGTAACGTCTCCAGTATTATGAACCTTCCTCAGTAACCAGATACACATTATGATGAAAATTCACCAGTAGCCAGATACACATTATGGTGAACATCCCCCCAGTAACAAGGTACACATTATGATGAACATCCCCCAGTAACCAGATACATATAATGGTTTACATCCCCCAGTAACCATATACACATTCCAGATATACATTAAAACTTCCCCTGTAACCAGGTACACATCATTATGAACATTCCCCAGCGACCAGATACACAATATGATGAACATTCCCATTAACCAGATGCACATAATGATGAGCATCCCCCAGTAACAAGGTACACATTATGATGAACATCACCCAGTAACCAGATGCACATTATGATGAATATTACCCAGTAACCAGATACACATTATGGTGAACATCCCCCAGTAACCAGATACACATTATAATTAACATCCTCCAGTAACCAAATTCACTTTGTGATTTAAATTCCTTAGTAACCAAATATACATTATGATGAACATCCTACCAGTAAACAGATACACATTATGATGAACATTCGGCAATACTGTAGTTGAGGGCCTCACCAGTTTCTTTCTCACAAAAGTGGGCATGTCACAAATTGAGTGACAACCCGCTTTGCATATTTAGTTTGCTCATGCATACATAACACGTAAAAGATTAAATGTACACAAACATAAGCGACACACTTTTAAGGGCATGGATGGCACACCCATCCGCACATGGTGCCTAGCTTACCTGGACAAGTTTATATGTGGAGAAACAGATATGGCAATGACTTTGATACTTTATTTTTTAACTTGCTGAATCACGTACGCGAATTCCCAAGAAGCTGTTCTTAGTAAAGCTCCTGCCAATGACACTGAGGAAGAGTCAGCTGTGACTTTTTGACATTAATTGGGACACTGAACCATCATCGCATTCCGACTCTGATGAAGAGAACTGTAATGTTAATATAGTAAAAATCCTGATGACATTTGTTTACACGGTTTAGTTTCTATGCTGATTATAGTATAAAAATAATTGTAATATAAAACTTGTTAATTACAGATTATAGTGCAATAATACAGATGTTGGTAGTAGTTTACTGTTATATATACCGTCGTAATAACATGTCAGTTCACTTTTTCTTCAGTTGTATATTCAGAGGGAATACATATTCATGAACGGGTGGGTTTTGGGCAGGGCTTGCTACTGCGCATCTGGTGAGCCCCTCAACTACAGTATCGCCGAACATTCGCCAGTAATCAGGTACACATTATGATGAACATCTGTCTGTATCCAGGTACTATTATGACGAACATTCCCCTGTAACCAGATAAACATTATGATGAACATCCCCCAGTAACCAGGTACATTTTATGGTAAACATTCCCCAGTAACCAGATACACATTGTGATGAACATCCCCCAGTAACCAGGTACACATTATGGTAAAGATCCCTAAGTACCAGATACACATTATGATGAACATTCCCCAATAACCAGATACAGATTATGATGAACGTCCCCAGTAACCAGATGCACAATATGGTAAAAATTCCCCTGGAATGAGATACACATTATGATGTTAATTCCACAGTAACGAGTTATACATTATGATGACATCCTGCAGTAACCAGATACACATTACAATGAACATTCCCAGTAAACAGATACAGATTATGATAAACATCCCCCAGTAACGAGATACACATTATGATGTAAATTCCACACTAATGAGTTACACATTATGATGAACATTCCCCAGTAACCAGATACAGATTATTGTTAACATCCCCCAATAACCAGATACACATTTTGATTAACGTCACCCAGCAACCAGATACACATTATAATGAACATTCCCCATTAGCTAGATACACATAATGGTTTACATCCCCTATTAACCAGATACACATTATGATGAACATTCTCCAGTAACCAGATACACATTATGATGAACCTCACCCGGTAACCAGATACACATTTGGTTTACATTCCCTAGTAACCAGATAAACAATATGATGAAGAACCCCCAGTAACCAGATACACATTATTATGAACTTCCTCAATAAACAGATAGACATTATGGTTTGCATTCCACAGTAACCAGATACAGATTATGGTGAACATCCCCCAATAACCAGATACACATTTTGATGAACGTCTCCCAGTAAGCAGATACACTTTATGATGACGAACCCCCTGTAACCAGATAAACATTGCAGTTTACATTCCCCAATAACCAGATACACATTATTGTGAACATCCCCCAGTAACCAGATACACATTATGATGAACATCCGACAGTATCCAGTTAATATTATGATGAACATTCCCCAGTAATAAGATAAACATTACGATGAAGATTTCCCAGTAACCAGATACACATTACGATGAATATTTCCCAGTAACCAGATACACATTATGATGAATATCCCCTAGTAATCAGATACACATTATGATGAACATCTCCCAGTAACCAGATACACATTATGATGAACATCTCCCAGTAACCAGATACACAATATGATGAACAACCCCCAGTAACCAGATGGACATAATGGTTTATATCCCCCATTAACCAGATACACATTATGATGAACATCTCCCAGTAACCAGATACACAATATGATGAACAACCCCCAGTAACCAGATGGACATAATGGTTTATATCCCCCAGTAACCAGATACACATTATGATGAACATTCCCCAGTAACCAGATACACATTATGATGAACATCCCCCAGTAACCAGGTACACATTATGATGAACATCCCCCAGTAACCAGATGCACATTATGATTAACATCCAAAAGTATCCAGTTAATATTATGAAGAAAATTCCCCAGTAATCAGATACACATTATGATGAACATTCCCCAGTAACCAGATACACATTATGATGAACATTCTCAGTAAACAGATGCACATTATGATGAACATCCCCTAGTAACCAGGTACACATTATGATGAACATCCATCAGTATCCAGATAGACATTATGATTAACATTCCCCAGTAACCAGAAACACATTATGATGAACATTCCCCAGTAACCAGATACACAATATGATGAACAACCCCCTGTAGCCAGGTACACATAATAGTTTGCATCCCCCAGTGACCAGATACACATTATGATGAACATTCCTCAGTAACCAGATACTCATTATTATGAACATCCCCCAGTAAACAGATACACATTATGGTAAACATCCCCCAGTAACAAGGCACACATTATAATGAACATTCCCCAGTAACCAGATACACATACTGGTTTACATCCCTCAGTAACCATATACACATTATGGTGAACATCCCCCAGTAGCTCGATGCACATTATAATGAAACTTCCCCTGTAACCAGGTACACATTATTATGAATATTCCCCAGTGACCAGACACACAATATGATGAACATTCCCAGTAACCAGATGCACATTATGATGAGCATCCCCCAGTAACAAGGTACACATTATGATGAACTTCATCAGTATCCAGGTACACATTATGATGAATAGTGACCAGAAACACATTATGAAGAAAATTCCCCAGTAACCAGATACACATTATGATGAACATTCCCCAGTAACCAGATACACATTATGATGAACATTCTCAGTAACCAGATACTCATTATGATGAACATCCCCCAGTAAATAGATACACATTATGGTAAACATCCCCCAGTAACAAGGCACACATTATAATGAACATTCCCCAGTAACCAGATACACATACTGGTTTACATCCCTCAGTAACCATATACACATTATGGTGAACATCCCCCAGTAGCTCGATACACATTATAATGAAACTTCCCCTGTAACCAGGTACACATTATTATGAATATTCCCCAGTGACCAGACACACAATATGATGAACATTCCCAGTAACCAGATGCACATTATGATGAGCATCCCCCAGTAACAAGGTACACATTATGATGAACTTCGTCAGTATCCAGGTACACATTATGATGAATAGTGACCAGAAACACATTATGAAGAAAATTTCCCAGTAACCAGATACACATTATGATGAACATTCCCCAGTAACCAGATACACATTATGATGAACATTCTCAGTAAACAGATGCACATTATGATGAACATCCCCTAGTAACCAGGTACACATTATGATGAACATCCATCATTATCCAGGTAGACATTATGATTAACATTCCCCAGTAACCAAAAACACATTATGATGAACATTCCCCAGTAACCAGATACACAATATGATGAACAACCCCCAGTAACCAGATACACATAATGGTTTGCATCCCCCAGTGACCAGATACACATTATGATGAACATTCCTCAGTAACCAGATACTCATTATGATGAACATCCCCCAGTAAACAGATACACATTATGGTAAACATCCCCCAGTAACAAGGCACACATTATAATGAACATTCCCCAGTAACCAGATACACATACTGGTTTACATCCCTCAGTAACCATATACACATTATGGTGAACATCCCCCAGTAGCTCGATGCACATTATAATGAAACTTCCCCTGTAACCAGGTACACATTATTATGAATATTCCCCAGTGACCAGACACACAATATGATGAACATTCCCAGTAACCAGATGCACATTATGATGAGCATCCCCCAGTAACAAGGTACACATTATGATGAACTTCGTCAGTATCCAGGTACACATTATGATGAATAGTGACCAGAAACACATTATGATGAACATTCCCCAGTAACCAGATACACATAATGATGAACATTCCCCAGTAACCAGATACACATTATGACGAATTTACATAATAACCAGATCCACATTATGATGAAAATCCCCCACTAACCAGATAGACATTATGATGAACATCCCCAAAAACCAGATACATATTATGATGAACAACCGCCAGTAACCAGATGCACATTACGATGAACATCCCCCAGTAACCAAATGCACATTAAGATGAACATTCCCCAGTAACCAGATACATGTGATTGTGAACATCCCCCAGTAACCAGATACACATTATGATGAACATCCGACAGTATCCAGTTAACATTATGATGAACATTCCCCAGTAACCAGATAAACATTACGATGATGATTTCCCAGTAACCAGATACACATTACGATGAACATCCCCCAGTAACCAGATACACATTATGATGAACATTCTCAGTATCCAGGTAGACATTATGATTAACATTCCCCAGTAACCAGAAACACATTATGATGAACATTCCACAGTAACCAGATACACAATATGATGAACAACCCCCAGTAACCAGATACACATAATGGTTTATATCCCCCAGTAACCAGATACACATTATGGTGAACATCCTCCAGTAACCAGATACACATTATGATGAACATCCTCCAGTAACCTGATGCACATTATGATGAACATCCCCCAGTAACCAGATACACATTATGGTGAACATCCCCCAGTAACCAGATACAAATTATAATCAACATCCTCCGGTAACCAGATACACATTATGATTTACCTTCCCCAGTAACCAGTTACACATTATGATGAACATTCCCAGTAACCAGATGCACATTATGATGAACATCCACCAGTAACCAGGTACACATTATGATGAACATCCCCCAGTAACCAGGTACACGTTATGGTGAACTTTCCCCAGTAACCAGATACAAATTATAATGAACATCCCCCAGTAACCAGGTGCACATTATGGCAAATATCCCCCAGTAACCAGATACACATTATGATAAACATTCCCCAGTAACCAGATACACATTATGATAAACATCCTATCATTAACCAGATACACATTATGATGAACATCCCCCAGTAACCAGGTACACTATATGGTGAACATTCCCCAGAAACCAGATACACATTATGATGAACATTCCCCAGTAAACACATACACATTATGATAAAAATCTCCCAGTAACCAGATCCACATTATGGTGAACATCCCCCAGTAACCAGATACACATTATGGAGAACATCCCCCAGTAACCAGATACACATTATGATGACCATCCCCCAGTAACAGGTACACATTATGATGTGCATCCGTCAGTATCAAGGTGCACATTATGATGAAGATTCCCCTCTAACCAGATACACAATATGATGAACATTCCCAGTAACCAGTTGCACATTATGATGAACATCCACCAGTATCAGGTGCACATTATGATGAACATCCGTCAGTATCCAGGTACACATTATGATGAACATCCCCCAGTAACCAGATACACATTATAATTAACATTACCCAGTAACCAGATACACATTATGGTGAACATTCCCCAGGAACCAGATACACATTATGATGAACATCCGACAGTAACCAGATACGCATTATGATGAACATGCCCCTGTAACCTAATACACATTATGATGAATATCAACCAATAACCAGATTCATATTGTGATGAACATTCCCCAGTAACCTAATACACATTATGATGAACATCAAGCAGTAACCAGATACACATTATGATGAACATCCAACCAGTATCCAGATGCACATTATGATGAACATCCCCCAGTAACCAGATACATATTATGATGAACATGCCCCAGTAACCAAATCCACATTATGATGAACATTCCCCAGTAACTAGATAAACATTATGATGAACATACACCAATAACCAAATCCACATTATGATGAACATTCCCCAGTAACTAGATAAACATTATGATGAACATACACCAATAACCAGATACACATTATGATGAACATTCCCCAGTAACTAGATAAACATTATGATGAACATACACCAATAACCAAATCCACATTATGATGAACATCCCCCAGTAACCTGATACATATTATTATGAACATCCCCAGTAACCAGATACATATTATTATGAACATCCCGCAGTAACCAGATACATATTATTATGAACATCCCCAGTAACCAGATACATATTATTATGAACATCTCGCAGTAACCAGATACATATTATTATGAACATCCCCAGTAACCAGATACATATTATTATGGACAACCACCAGTAACCAGATACATATTATGACGAACATCCTCCAGTAACCAGATACAGATTATGATGAACATCCCCCAATAACCAGATACAGTTTATGATTTGCATTCCCAAGTAAACAGCACTAAAAGAAAACTTCCTTGATGCAAAACTGAAAATGCAACATTATATAAATGTAAATATTTTTTCAAAGTACTGCAATTGAGGTTCCAAACTGCAATACAAAAAAGTCAATTTACAGTATATTTTTGTATGAGTTCCCTATATGCTGAATATAAAAAGAAAAATGTAGGTAATACAACAAACTTCACTGTATCAGTGTTCTGCACTGCTAGACGTGGTATTTTGAGAAAACAAGGCAGTGATTTTAAACCAGGATTAACAGAACAGTTTCTTGATATTAAATCAATTGTCTTGTATGTGCTGTGACACCTCACAAACATTTGGAACTTGATGAAAACTTTAGTAAAATAAAATGTGAATTTTTATATGATTACTTTCAAAAGGGAGGAGAGTTTAAGGTAGAACTGCTAACATGTAAGGCTTTATTATCAATTATGAAACTCATGTCCGAGGGGAATTAATCAGAAGTAAACTGAGGTTTATTTAATATGAATGGAATTAAAGCATTTTTAAAATGTGATGCTGTCAAATAAATGCATTTCATTTGTGCAGGTTAGCTGATGTGCATTTATGTAGTAAATTTATTGTGTGTTCTGTCTGTAAAATTAATTGCGAGTACCATGGATTGCATTTTAATATGTTAATAATAAATAAATGAGGATATAATATAAATACAAAATGTAGAATAACAATGCAGAGTAAAATAGGGGAGAAGATGTTGCTGACCTAAGGGGAAATGTTTTACTGATACACATTTGCATTACGGCGCAGAGTGAACTATACATAATAAATACTAAAATCATATAAGCTAACTTCAAAGAAAAGACTGAATCCAACACTTTCAGTGGATGTTAAATAAAGTATGTTTTTATCAGATATTTCCTGTATATTTATTGTTTTAATGTTTTATATACTGAATACTAATTCAATGTCCACGAAGAGTATTGCTACAAAATCATTTTTTTCATGGAAAGAGAAACATCACATTAAAAATATGAGAGATGGGCAAGAAAAGTGTTGGCTCTGTGAGGCTTCCTTAGAAATACTTGGATATCCAATTCGTTTACAGGCTGAAGCCCTTTCTCTGGCTTCATTTATTCATATTTACTTATGAGGCATGCACTCCATGTGATCCTTAAGGAACTTAAGTTAAATTCCCTCTTGCCCCAAAGCATTGACTGGTTAAGTGATTTGCTGAATATGGAATAGCAGACAAATAAAGGCTGAAGGAATCAAACCTTGTACCACAGGAAGTATATTGTTAACAATTCATACTCTAAATTCTATGTGCCAACAGAACCATAAATGTGTGTTTAGTAAAAGTCCTGTGACTATGACTTGAACAAGCAAAATAAACTGTATACTAATTCAGCTGACTAAAGTATGGCTACAGCTGATGCCTACAGCAAGCAAAGAAAATAGCCATGCATACCTTTTATACAGTGAATTAAGGGTACATTTTTCAGGTATAGCTATATACATATGCATCGGTTAGCTCCATAGACTGTACCTACCAAGATAGCTAATTTGCCCCAACTCTCATGAGGCATGAATTTATGCAGACAGAAAATTTGAATGATAGAATTTTGACCTTCTCTGATTTTTGATGACCCCCACCAGCTATGATTTTGAAAACTGACAGGTTGAAAGACATGCCTCATTGTGTAGTACTATTGAGCTCCTGTGGATGGGGCTGTACAGGACCAGATCCCCTCATTACCATAATATGATAGTGACTTTGTAACATAAATATATTTGATTTGTTAGATGTTCTACGTATGTATTGTTTGTCATATTGTCTATGCTTGTAAACCATTATTATGTGTATCCTGTGCATTGTTTTGTTATATTATGATATAACCTGGGTTACACCTACAACTGGCTATGGTTTGATCAGTGTTCTACCCTGTTAAATAACTTTCTTTATTTACATTTGTTTACCAAGAAAGTCCGACTTGGAATGAAGCCAATTTTTAGCAGAGGCCTGGGGAGAAAGAATCCAGATGCATGTCTTTGTGATGTGGGAGGAAACCAGAGCACCCAGAGAAAATCCACACAAATGCAGGGAGGACATGCAGACTCCACACAGAAGGCACTCCAACCGAGAATCAAACCAGATAACCTCTTGCTGTGAACTGATAGCACTACACCTGCACCATTGCTCAGTCTAAATAAATTAACTAAACTATCTAAATAAATAAATAAGTACCAGTCTACCTTCATACCTAATGGATGTAATTTCTTTATAGATCACAGTCAGGCATCATTGCAGACTACAGCAAAATATTGTAAAGCAACAGATTAAAGTAGAGTAGATTATAGGATGCCACTTAGATGCCTTTCTTTACTTGGTAAGGAGTTGTGTACTAGGATTAGCAGCCACTTAATCACTATGCTGTTTGGTGCCATTCCCTGGTGCCATTACCCTCCTGAAAGTGTTTATTTCTACACCTGGTGCTGCTTGAGAAGCAAGATCCATTCTCCCCAGTTTGTGTCACTAAGCTCTAAGAGGAAAAAAAGTTAAACACTTACTTGTGATAAATTTAGCAAATTGCTTGCTACATTTTTTGATATTGTTATTGTCTTTGGGTCGGAGTCATGGCTGAAAAGGACCTATAGACTAGTTGATTTACCTAGTTAATAAATAGATACATGGATATATAGATAGATGGATAGATAGATATATAGATAGATAGATAGATAGATAGATAGATAGATAGATAGATAGATAGATATAGATCAATAGATAGATAGATGGACAGATAGATAGATAGATAGATAGATAGATAGATAGATAGATAGATAGATAAGTAGTTAATGGCCCTTTCTGTCCAGACTATAACCACCAACCACCCTTACTTATCAGCTACTATAATGCCCTTCCCAAAGGGTGACCAGTTCTACTGTGTAATGTTACTATTATGCAAATAGTGTGATCAAACTTTTAAGGCTATTTAAGAGTGGCCTGTACAGTGTCACAAATACATATGCAAGTACTCAAAGAGCCTAAATATCTCTAAACAAACCAGCCACAATTAAAAGGTTTAAATATATTTAATAATAAATAATAAAAGCACAAGATAATACTCGATACCTCAACACAGTGACAACAGAGTTCAGAATCTCAGGAAATATTTTAAAACAACATTGCAGGACAGTCTCTCATAAATACAGAAAACATCTAGACTGATCTTATTATATTCCTATCTATCTCTAAAAGAAACTATGTGCTAAATAACTTACTTACAGAGCCAGGCAAATGCAAGTGCGGAATGGATGTTAACAGGTCCAAAGACAAGTTACAAAATGCACAGACTCACTCTCTGAGATAGTTCTTGAGTTACTTATCAAACATTTCTGCTGGGTTGTCTCATATTATCTCAGTCTTTGTCACCTCTGTGTCAAAAATACTTATTTTTCAGAAGTTTGCCTGGAACTGGAAGTCATAAAACAGTTAAACAATTTTACATTTTAAACTTATAATTATTTCTGTTTTCAGACAATAGAAAGTAACCTCTAGCTGCAGACATCCTGTCTCCTAGCTGAAACTGAGTGATACCACAGTCATAAACAATTTCAACTTATTTTCTTGAGGGTTTGCAAGTTAACTTTGTACGTTCCAGTTTCTTACTATCAAAACATACATTTACATAGTCATATAGTTTATACACATTTCTGCTCTTTTCCAGCAGGATAAACTGTGGTTACATTCTTGAAGCCCAGTACAGAATGTACAGTTCAACATACACTTCTGCACTAGTAGTTTAATATACACACAACATATAGCTTTCTTACATTTGTAAGACAAGCATACAAATCATATTACTATTCACAAATAATATATTTATTTACAAAATTCCAGCTAGCTGGGCTGGCAGCCTTCACAAACTGAAATTAGGTTTAGGCACATAAGTACATTTTGATTGCATTTGATGGTGGGAAGGCTCATCATTCTGCCTCCCACATGTGTCCCTACCCAGCACTCCCTCAATGGCATGGAACTTATGTGTGCCAAATCATGAGACCTAAGTCTCAGTCCATATAGTAGGGCTGGAACACAATCAAACAGCATCTCATTATTACAACTTAGAAAGTCTTTCTTTCAAATAGGCATGTTATAATTAGGGCTGCTGAGAACAGTTCTAAATGTTTTTAAACTAGGTTGGAAATTGATGGTTTAGGCTGGTTTTCCAGATAAAAGCATGTTGGCAAATCCAGACTTATGTCCAAAGTATATTTAATGATGCATGGTACATTAAATGGAAAATTCATATACACTCCAGTAAAGAAAAGCAGATGTTTTGGGTGAGAAGCATTCTGTTTGTTTGTTTGTTTGTTTGTTTGTTTGTTTGTTTGTTTGTTTGTTTGTTAACTTGTTTTTAAAAGAGTTCCTGACATTCTTCAATTTGTGACTGATTTGCGAGTGATAGCTTGAAACTACGTTAGGAATCAAGGCCTAGAAATGCATGACAAACTATCTTGTAATCACAGATGGTGAAGAGGAGTAAAGAAAGAATAAAACAAGGAGAATAGTGATGGAAAATACATTGTACCACTTTCACATTTCAGAACTCATCTAGATCAGCACTTGGTAAGCATTCTGCTTTTTAGTGAAGGTGTTGTGTGTGGTAGAAAGGGGGTTCAGAGAAAAACAAGCAGAAAAAGAAAGAATGCTCAGAATTTCAGGAATTCATGCACGATAAGGAAAGGTTCAAGTTGTATCAGGAAAAGGTTGATGGAAATAATTTGACAAGCACTGAAACAGTCGACAAGAAAAAATGCAAAGTATATAGTAGTGTATTTCTTAACATGTTAACTTTGTAGGGAACTTGAGCTTTGATACAGGGGGAATAAGCAAGACTGCTGCATGTTATTGTGCTAGTTGCTGCACTGTTCTACTCTGCAAAAGTTTATTTTTAAGCAATGTGGTTAAAATATGTGCATTTCCATGAAAATGCTTTAGCAAACATCAAATTGTATTTTAAAAATATTTATGTTTTTTGCATGGAGAATTTTATTTAGCAGTAAAGCTACTTAGTCAGGTGCAATGCACTCTCTCGAGGGTCTCCTAAAAATGGAGAACATCGATATCTGTGCCGTAACTGAGACCTGGTCCAAAGCTCTGAGAGCACCCCTGCAATACCAGGCTACAACTCTTACCACACTTTCCGGCCACCAAACCAGGACCATAACACTAAAGGTGGAGGAGTGTCCATATTCGCCAAGGATATTCACACCTCCAGGCTGGTTGCCCAACACAATGCATCTGAAATTCTCCAAGTGCAACTAACACTAGGTAAGACTGCAATACAAATTGTAGCTTGCTACAGATCCCCCACCATGCCCCAAGATTCTCACTGCACCTTTCTAAACATACTGGAAAATATTAAGATACAACCAAACACCGTAATACTGGGTGATTTCAACTACCCTGCCATTAACTGTGAAAACTACTCCTATACCAACACCTTTGCTCAACGGTTCTTAGAATTCATAAATTCCAATGCCCTAGAGCAACTAATTGGTAGTCCCACCATGGGTACCAATATTCTAGATCTGGTCATTACCAAAATAGGATATGCTGCACACCAGTGGTCACCTTCTCGTTGGTCAGATCAGACCATAAGCTAATCACCCTTGACATCCAGATCCCACCCCACCTCACCTTTAAGGAAACCTCCATAAAAAACTTCTCCAAAGCCAACTTCATGCTTCTGAAGTCAGAAGTAAACTTCATGACACCCATGCAGATGGGAACTGGAAGTTCATCTGCTGAATCCTACACTAAGGTGCTGTACGAGCACATTCATTTGTGCATGGACCGAGCCATCCCAATAGAACCAAGATGCTGTCCTCTAAAAAAGGAAGCCAATCTAGTGGTCCCCTGCCATAAACAAGCTGCACAACAGAAGGAAGAGCTGTTGCAGAAAAGCGGAAGAACCCAGGATTCAAAAAACTCCCTCACCAGCCTCAGTAGAAAGCTGAGATCCCTCATAAAATCTTCCAAAGCTAATTACGAAAACAAAATTGCCAAAGATTCCAAAGACAATCACAAGGCATTCCAAAGCTATGTCAGGAATCTAAATGGCAATACTCAGATCTGCTCTGAGCTACAGCAGAATGGCACTAGATATACTGATCCCAAAGATATTGCCAATATCCTGGCAGATAGCTTCATTGCCAACTTCACCCCCCTCTCACCCGCTTAAGGGCCCATCTCAATACCAAAAGAATGCCAAACTCCAGTAATCACAGCCTCTCAGGTAAAAGCCACACTCTCCAAAGCCAAATATACAGCATCCATGGGACCAAATTACATCCCAGGCTCTGTACTGCATGAACTACAAAATGAACTGACACCTCACCTATGTGTTATGTTTAATCATAGCCTCACCTCAGGCTTCATGCCCACAGAGTGGCACACAGCTACAGTCATCCCACTCCACAAGGGGGATCCACTTTGGATCCCGGGAACTACTGTCCCATCAGTCTGACGAACCTGATCTGCAAGGCCATGGAATGTGTTATCATGGAACTTATAAACCAAGACATTGGCAACCTTCAAACTCTGGATCCCATCCAGTTTGGGTTCGTGAAGGGCCGATCTTGCCTCTTGAACCTGATTGACTTCTTTGAATCAGTCTCTAGAGCTGTATACAAGGGTAAAGTGGTTCACACATCCTAATTGGACCTCGCCAAGGTTTTTGACACTATCCCCCACTCTGGAATCATGGAAAACTTACTAAACTGGGCATTAATCCCTGCATCACCCAATGAGTTGCAAACTGGCTTA
The DNA here is from genome assembly GCF_019279795.1 of Protopterus annectens. NCBI lineage: Eukaryota > Metazoa > Chordata > Ceratodontiformes > Protopteridae > Protopterus > Protopterus annectens. The sequence goes on along the minus strand of NC_056726.1, from coordinate 857,221,249 downwards.
CTGACAGAACCCAGACTGTAAAAGTAGCCGAGTCCAAATCCAACTTGAGACAAGTGACAAGTGGAGTACCTCAGGGTTCTGTCTTGGGACCACTCTTGTTTGGCATCTACTTCTTTGAAGTACAGGCCAACACAACTGCACTCAGATGACTGCAAGCTGGGAGCCATTACTGAATCCCCAAATTATGTGGATATTCTACAAAAGGGCTGTACTGAAACAGATGCCTGGTGCCAGAGCCATGGGCTCAAGCTAAATACCAAAAAATGTATAGTTGTCCCCTTTGGGAAAAAAACACATACCTGTGAACTACCACATAGGTGGGAGTACACTAAACACCGAAAATATGATAAGAGACCTAGGGACACAGGTGGACAGTGGTTTCACCTTTGATAACTACATAGTCAAAACAGTTAGAAAATCCTTCTACGTGGCACATCTCATCACTAAGGGCTTTTCATCCAAAAAAAAGGAGGTTATTGTCCCTCTGTACTGATCTCTCATTAGACCCATTATAGAATACTTTGCTCCGTTTGGTATGTACCTCCCAAGACATCTGCAACAGCTAGAAAGGCCGCAGAAATACCTCACAAAAAGAATCCCAGGCCTAAAGCAGATGCCTTATGCTGACCGTCTAAAGAAACTCCAGCTATACTCTGTTTCATATCGCCTACTCAGAGGTGATCGCTGCCTAACATACAAGGCCATGTCAAACCCAGAGTTGTTGGACATGCTACATTTAATGAAATCCCAATCCTTCCAAGCCACATGCTCCAGGGATCTTAACCTTGTCATCACGATGAATAGAACATGCTGGAGGGATAGGGTCCTGACCCAGAGACTCCCCATACTCTGGAATAGGCTGCCCATACATGTCAGACAGAGCACCTCAATGGCCTTCTTCAAGAGGAACCTTGACGATTGGATGGGAAATAGGAAATTCACCCTGGGGATCACATCAGTAGCCCTGCTAGACAGGGGTCCAGGGAAGTAAATATTGTGGGAAGAAATATCCAGGGAATTGTTATGGCTAGGCTTGTATAGGCCCTAGGGCTGCTAGCCTAGGACCTGCCTATGAACCTATGAACCTATGATAATGACAAGCCAGGCTAATTCAAGAATGAATACATATAGTGTTCTGTTTATGAAGTTAATTAATTATTTATGCTGATTAATCTATGTGAGTGAGTGTACCTGTCTGTCACTTAGTTGCAAAATATGTGTTGAGTAAATCATTTGTTCGTGACTTATGACTGCGTAATACAAATTCTGAAATGTTGACGTGTGCCTTGTTCAAATGTGTGCCCTTAAAAATTACTTTAACTATCAACAAGGTTTTTTGCTTTTGGATTTTATTACTCATAAACACTTCTGCTTTATCATTTTTGAGAACTGAGTATATACAACAATAAATGGACTGCCACTCTTGTTGCAAACTAGAAAATCAAATCAGTGTACTTATCCTGATCACCACTGTATTCACCAAAGGAAAATATGGTAGGAAAAAAAAAAAAAAAAACAAGGTGTAACAGGTCATTTCTAAGAGATAGGATTATAGGAGGTTACTAGGCTATTGCTCCTAATGGCTTCTACAAGCCAAGCCATGTTATACCCTTGTTCCCTTATGGACCAAGATTTATTGTTTATGTTTACACGCAAATCTAAGATCGGCACAGGCTGCCTCTGTATTAGAGGGAAACAGTGAAATATACCCTATATTTATAATAGTTTTGTCCATGTCATCCATATGTCATAGTCAAATGGGGTCATTGAGGAGCTTTTTACATGAATTGGGGTTTGTTTTCAGAGGAGGGCAAGCTCTGGGGACATATTTTTTTCCAGCATATCTTCATCCAATATATTGCAGGCTAGGTTAAGTTTCTTAGAGGGTAATCTTTCTTTGATTCTTGATTGGAGGATGTGCAGCAGCTTCATCAAGACAGAGAGAGAGATTGCGGGAGGGTCAGGTCTAAGCCTCTCTAGTAGTTTATTATGAAGTAAGTGTGATGATAGACACCCTATCTATCACTCACTTTACTCAGTATCATAAATGTATAAATGAAAGGAGATAAGAATTTATTACACAGTGACAAATGTTTCAGTAACATCAAATTTAGATCATGAACATATCCCAAATAGGTTTTCTATTATAAGAGGAGCTGCTCATTAGTTAACATGCTTGATTACAGGTGCCTTGGAAAAGGAAATAGCTTAGTTATACACATTACTATGTGATTTGCAAAAAGGTATTTAATGTCAGACTTAGAAGGTAACCAAAATGTAATGGTTAAACAAATACATTTTGTAAATAGGTCTAGTCACCTGCTTAATGCTGTGATCTTGTTTTATGAAGGGAGGAAGCGCCAAGACAGCAATAGCAATTCAGGGCTAATGGAGAAATATATATACAAGAAAATCTGCGTCAGAGCCCAGCTGTGGTTCTGCATCACCCCACAACTTCATGACTTTCCAGCCATGTATTATTTGTAAAAATACCAAGTATGGTAGATGCCTTCAGAGTTAAGAATGGAAGCTGAAAAGAAGGGCACTGTTGTATGGAATGGAAATAAACTAAAATCTGACTTATGAGAACCTAAATAGCTGCAGACATTCAGAAAGTAGAACAGAAATACATATTATCCAAAATGTCATATTATGCAGCTGTAGTATTTACATGGAATGATATAGAATACAAGGCATAAAATACTGGTGATTTTTCACAAATGTTGTTTGTTTGTCTTTTGGCTTTTCCCGGTTAGGGGTCGCCACAGCGGAAGTCCGGTCCACTAATGATTGGCAGTAGATTTTCACCAACGCCGAGGTGCCAGCTTGACGTCCAACCTTCAACGAAGGCACACCCATTTACGCATGTCTTTTGAACTCCACCCATCCGCGGGGAGGACATGCAGACTCCACACAGAAGGCACTCCCCGCACTCCAGCCGAGAATCGAACGGGAGAACCTCTTGCTGTGATTTTCCACAAATATGTAAGAAATTTTTAGTGCAATATGATACCAAGAAATTAGCTAAGACATTGTAATCTGTTTTTGGACAATCATGAGATGAAAAAGGTTTTGCGACTAATAGTGAAACATGGGAAAAGTTCATACTGCAATCTATGTTGTAAGGAGCAGCTGAGAGAAATTAATATCATAGTTTATATACTATTAGTAAATGAGTAGATATATTATTCCTTAGTATGTGGTTTAGACATCATTTTCCAGATTTCAAGGATATAGTTGAGTGCTCATATCCACAGAGTAATTTCTAGTTAATTCAGACAAGTCTTGTTAATTCCATATTAACTAATATAGCAAACTCTGTAAAAGCAAAAAGGCTTCTGGAACATACTATGTGAATGCATTAATCAGAATATTATGACATCTTTCATTGTGCATATATGTCCTCCATGTAAACTGTATGCAAAATCTAACTTACAATTTAATTATGGATTAGGTAGAGTGTGCTGGCTGGTTATGAGTTGTGAGATTAATGAGATGTACTGGATGACTTAAGCTGACTAATCCAACAGCAATCTATCATGTCTGCTACACTGAAGATGACCTTATTGAGATAATAATATTATAGATGGTATGTTTGTTGTTATGGTGTTTCACATATTAGTTTAACATATGAATTTTTTTTCAAATCTGGAAATTAGTCAACATTTATACCAAATTTCACTCATAATATGTGACCCCCCCCCCCCCAAACAGGTAAGTATTCTTCCAGGTCTGCCACTTTAATATTTATGACTTCCTTGAGTTGGTCCTGGCTCAGGTGTCCTTGCTACATGTATTTTGTAAGACGTATTGTCCATTAAGAGAGGTGGAAGATAATGATCTGCACCAGGCCATGATCCTGGTTGAGGGACTCACGGATGGGGATCTTACTCTGTGACTTAACAAAATTTATAGTCTACATACTGAACTGCTTTACATTAACCAGCTTACATTTGCAGATCATGAGTTCTTGAAATATTGTTTATTAAAGGTTATCCAACTGAAACACAAATATCCTACTGTAAATACTACTTTCTGTTTAAAGAACAAAATCTCATATCCACACATTTGTGCTACAATATTAACTCCCTGGAGTTAATATGTGATAGCTGTACTTCTTATACCCTTTGTCATCTGTAATTTTATGTTTCAAGAAGGGGCTGGTGGCAGAAAGACAGCTGCCTGGCTGCAGGTCCTCTTACTCTTGGGTGAGCTGGGCTGGGGCCATCAGTTTTGATTATTTTTGCAATCCATTAAACACATTTTATGGATGCCTTCATATGGCTAGAGACTCACCCAGGTACTGAAGTTGCCCTGTTCTTCTACTATCTCAAAATAATGCACTAAAGATACAAATAAATATATGTGTACACATGGCATGACATGGGAATTAAGTCCTAAATATTAATCATGGTTAAATCCACATGAGTGGTTAGAGCGTAGTGTGTATTGTTTCTTTTTTGTTGTAGTTTTTTTTTTCCATTTCATTACAAATCTATCCAGCAGGAATAAAATAACTGTAAAATAGTTTTCATATGTCAGGTCTACACAAATCTCAGCCATCATCAGTATGAATCAGATGGCACCTTCTCATATTTGAACCACTTGTACCATCTCATATTTCTAATCAAAATCCCTGCCTTTGTGGTAGAATCACTGCAGTTAGATAAAGCTTATACCCACCAGTCTCTCCAAACTACACATTTAACTGAAATCACTAATGATCACAGTTCCTTCCAGACCTTTCTACTCTATCTCCATCAGTTTTACACAGTTCCTTCCAGACCTTTCTACACTATCTCCATCAGTTTTACACAGTTCCTTCCAGACCTTTCTACACTATCTCCATCAGTTTTACACAGTTCCTTCCAGACCTTTCTACACTATCTCCATCAGTTTTACACAGTTCCTTCCAGACCTTTCTACTCTATCTCCATCAGTTTTACACAGTTCCTTCCAGACCTTTCTACTCTATCTCCATCAGTTTTACACAGTTCCTTCCAGACCTTTCTACTCTATCTCCATCAGTTTTACACAGTTCCTTCCAGACCTTTCTACTCTATCTCCATCAGTTTTACAGTTCCTTCCAGACCTTTCTACTCTATCTCCATCAGTTTTACACAGTTCCTTCCAGACCTTTCTACACTATCTCCATCAGTTTTACACAGTTCCTTCCAGACCTTTCTACTCTATCTCCATCAGTTTTACATAGTTCCTTCCAGACCTTTCTCCTCTATCGCCATCAAAGCGCTCTTCTTTTCCCTCTCTCTTAGTCCACAAGACTAATGCCTTCTCAGTGTCCTCATCTTTTAACATTATTTCTTTTTCTTATCTCAGCCCCAGCAACATTTCCACTATATTTCTAACCATATGCCCCATATTACTTTCAAATTGTCTTCTTTCATCTCCTAATCTGAACTTTCTTAATTATATTTTTATTACCTCATTCTCTCCTGTCTTCTGTCAAGACTGTACCCAGCAGAGATCTTGATAACAGTTCAAGTATTTTTAATGACCATTCCTCTAGCTAGAACTTCAATGCACATTTTGCACTTTTTCTCCTGTTCACACTTTAAAAATCCTTTCCATTTCTAGTAGCATATAACATACCATATTCCTGCTATGTTAGACCTATATTCTTGTGTTTTAGACAATATTTACAACAACCTGTTTGCTTTGCATATTTACTGCACTTTTAATTATTGTGGTCCTTGCAGATTTTGACTATCTTTATTAATCCTTTTGAGTTTAATTATGTATATTATCATATTCACTGCGTTTTAAATGAACACAAATCTCTTATAATATCGGTGTCCTTTTTTCACAAGAACTCACATGAAAATGCATACAAGCCCAGCTAGCTAATGTCAATTAAAACAAATGCCATTGAAATAACAAGTAGATAGCTAGATGTATTGATAGCCTAAATGTACTAAAATCATCAGTGCTACATGCTATAGTATGTTCAATAAAAGTTTTCATAAGATGTTGCTTCTGGTTATACTCACTCTCTAATGCCATTTACTAAAGACTTAAATTAATTTGTCTGCATGTTTTTTCCTAGTATTTGAATTTAATCTCATATTTTGTTACTAACTGCATTTTCTGTGTTCCTGATTTCTAGGTGGAAGTACACCTCCTGGTATAACTGCACCAGCTGTGACAAGCATTCCTTCTCCGATTGGTGTAAATGGCTTTACAGGTCTACCCCCTCAGGCTAATGGGCAACCTGCAGCTGAAGCTGTGTTTGCTAATGGCATTCATCCCTACCCAGGTAAATTGCAGTTAGAATACTTACTTACTTGTTAAGGGTTTTAAAATTATACAGATATGAGATCTTTCTGATGAGCAGTTGTAATTCATTCCTTCATTTTTTAATACCTTTATTATTCTATTAGCCAAAATATTATCCACCCCTATAATGACTTTTTCAGGCATTGCCAGACAGACAAACATGTCATAACAAAAGCTAAAGGACAAGTTAAAGGGGTTACTACTCATTGTTGGGTATCTCCACAAGAAACTGCACTCACTGAAAGCTCTCCTCATGTTGGAGAATGCTAGCGTCTGTATAATTACGGAGACATGGTTCAAAGTCACAGAAAGCACTTCAGCAGTGCATGGCTCAATGCCTTTAATACATTCTGACCACCCAGTGAACATGAAAAAGCAAAAGGCAGAGGTGTATATATCTACATACATAAATAAAGGCATACAAATATTTCAAGCATGGGTATTAGTGCCTTTCTAGCCTGCCAATATACCAAAGTACTAGTTCCTATAATAAGAGTCCAGCTGTTCTTAAAAATAAAAATGTTAAAAAAATGTATATATACATGGTGTGTATTGTTTTTATTTATACTTGTCACAAATAAGTTTTCTTTGTAAAACAACTTTATAATTGACTCCAGCATTTAAGCCAGCTTAAATGCTGGAGTCAGTTATAAAGCTTTTAACAAAGAAAGCGTATTCCTAACAAGTGTAAATAAAAACAATACACACCATGTATATATACATTTTTAAATGTTTGGATTTTTAATATTTTATATACAAATGTGTGTTTTTTTTTTAATGAGAGCTTGTTAGTGTAGTTTAATATATTTAGTTAAGTGCTGATTTGATTGGTTGATGATTAATTGATATAGCAAAAACCCACGCCTGGGTGTGGGTAATGCTGGATTTACCCATGGTTGGTGTGGTTTGGTCACGAGGGCGAAGCCCGAGTGGACAAACAAAGCCAACCGTGGGTAAATCCAGCATTACCCACACCCAGAAGTGGGTTATTGCTATTATACAATGACATTATTTAAGAAAAAAATTTATTACTTTTCTTAAATAATGGCATTATATAATGCCTCCTGGCTGCCCTTCCGCAGCTGTCCGGTATTCTGCGGCACTTCTGATGTACTGTGCAGGCATATGCCTATGCAGTACATCAGAGCTGTGGGCAAAAACAACGGAGAAAGCAAGATCTCCGTTCTTTTTACAAACTGTTTTGCTATGTTAAATGGGTTTAACATAGCGAGACAGCTTTAGAAATATGTTAAACCCATTTAACATAGTGAGAAAAGCAACGGAGAAAGCAAGATCTCCATTGCTTTTTACAAACAGTCTTGCTATGTTACAGGAATTTAACATAGCGAGACAGCTTTAAAAAAAGCAACAGAGAATCTCTGTTGCTTTTTTTTAAAGCTGTCTCACTATATTAAACTCGTTTAACATAGTGAGACAGTGTGAAGCAACAGAGATCTTGCATTCTCCGTTGCTGTAAAAAAAGAGTTATAGTAATGGAAAAAGTCTGGGCGACTGGACCTTTTTCCATTACTATAACTCTGATTTACAATGTGCACACTGACCAATCAGCATGCACGTTTTTGAATATTAATGGGGGGTCATTGTATAATAGGAATTTAAAAATGTTTTTGTAGTATCAGTTTATTTGTTCTGAGGAAGGCCTACCTGAAAGGTTGAAAGCGCTTAACCTGTGGTGATTAAAGTCTTTTTCTACGTGACTCCTAATGGTACTTCTTTTTTTGGTGATTTTTACAGTTTTGTTCTTAAAAGTACATAAATTAGTACTTGCTTTAATGTAATTTGGTAGTCTGTTCCATGCATTAGCTGCTCTCTCTGAGAACCAATTAGTACACTTCTCATTCTTACAGAATTTTTTTTTTTTTTAATTTCTCTAAGTCTTTTGGTTTTCTAATACCGTGACAAGAATGGATCCCATTCCTAAGTGAAAGCATGATTAAAGTTCAGGAAATTAGTAGTGATTCAGTCTTTGATGTTAAACAGAAGTGCTCTTCACAGCACCCACAACATACCCAGTAATGACTCATTCTGTAATTCATACAGAGTTACATGTATCGGTAACATATCTAAGTATACCATTTTATCAACAAAAAACAAGTAATCTCCATGGTATCCCCAAAGTCTCAAAACAACCCACTAAAGTGTAGTGGGTCCAAAAACAAAACAGTGTAAGAAACTTCTCTGTGTGGAAGATTTTCAGTCCATATATCTCTAGTTAATCACTGTATATTAATCAGATCAGGCAATAGTAGTAGAAGTAGCGAACGTAAACTAGTCTTAAGTCAAAGCAAAACAAAAAGTAATAATAGAAAATATATAATTGTACAGCGTTATTAAGTATTCAAAAGTAATCCAGTACATGTCTGTGTACTTAATAAAGGATTTTTGACTGGAAACAGACTGCCTGCCTTGCTTGGATTACTTTTGAATACTTAGTAAAGCTGTACAATTATATATTTTCTATTATTACTTTTTGTTTTGCTTTGACTTAAGATGAGTTTACGTTCGCTACTTCTACTACTATTGCCTGATCTGATTAATATACAGTGATTAACTAGAGATATATGGACTGAAAATCTTCCACACAGAGAAGTTTCTTACACTGTTTTAAATACCATTTTATAAGACCCATTGCTCCTACTGCAAATCCTGGTATTTTATGACTCTGTCTCTCTCTCTCTCTATATATATATATATATATATATATAAGACACTATACTCATTGGGTGTAGCAATTTCAATTAAATAAATCTGGTTTTCTTGCATCTATGTTTTGGACTGTTGGTAATGGATGATCCCACATGATATAAACTTCATCTTTTTCTGTAGTCCTTTGTGGCTCATGTTTACTATGTTTTTCAGCAACTTCAATATTATTATAATGTTTGCACAATCCCCAGTGCAACAGTCTTGCCACATTATTATGACTTTCAATATACAGTCCATCGGCCATTAGTATAGAAGTCTTTTTTAATTTATCCAAGTCTTTTGGGTTTCTGATACCATGATGGGAATGGACCTCATTCCTAAGTCAAAGTACGATTAAAGTTCATGAAATTAGTATTGTTTCACTCTTTGACATTAGCCAAAAGTGCTCTTCGGAGCACCCGCAATGTGCCCAGTAATGACTTCTTCTGCAGTTCATACAGTGTTACATGAATTGGTAACATATCTAAATATGATTGTAAATTCTTTTTTATAAGACCAGTTGCTCCTACTACTACTGGAACTGTCTGGGTATCTTTCTTCCACATGGCTCTCATTTCTGCATGCAGATCCAGGTATTTTATGACTTTGTGTCTCTCTGTATGCAAGACACTATAGTCACTGGGTGTGGTGATTTTAATGATCAATGCTACTTTTGTCTTCTTTTCTTGGACCATTATATCTGGTTTTCTAGCATCTATCTTTTGAACTGTTGGTATTGGGTGATCCCATGTGATATAAACTTAATCATTTTCTATGATTCTTTGTGGCTCATGTTATCAGTGTTTTTCAGCCACTTCGATATCATATTTGCAGTGTAACAGTCTCGCCACATTATTATACCTTTCGGTATACAGTCCCTCTGCCATTAGTGTGTTGCAACCAGCAACAAGGTGTGTGACTGTTTCCAATTCTGCTTTACAAAACCTACATATGTCTGTTTCTCCCACATGTTCAATGGACTTTGTAAACCAGCGTGTACATAGCCCACTATCTTGGGCTGCCAATATTAACCTTTCATTTCTTGATGTGAATTCACCTCTCCTTAACCATTCCTGTGTTCATTCTTGATCAACATAAGGCTCTTCCAGAAGTTTTCTATACTTGTAACTATGTTTATATTTTTTCCACATTTCTTGCCTTCTCATCTGGCCCTTCACCTTATATTCTTTCTTTTGTTTTTTAGCACAGTCAGTTGCTGCCTGTTTTTTATCTACTTCTGATATAATTTCCATGCCTGCTCGATGTCGATATGCTTCTGCTAAATTAAGCATAGATGTCATCTTAGATTTATTCTCTTCATGTTTCAAAACTTTCACTACATTTGAAACCTGTGAGGTCAGCAGATATGTGTGGAGTCCCATGATTGTAGATCTATACATGCAATCAATTTAAAAGAAGCCCATCCCTCCTTCGGAGCAGGGAATATATAATCTTGGTATACACTGATTTTTATAAATCATTTGGTGAGCATGAAGCATCCTTCTTGTTTTAATATCTAATCTATCCAACACTTTTTGCGGCCAGTCAGTCACTCCAAAACTATAAGTTAGGACAGAAAGAACAAATTGATTTATGGCTCGGCACTTGTTCCTAGAGTCAATGCTGTTTTCAGGATTAATTTAGGTCTTCTAAAGTACTCCTTACTGAGCTTTATTTGCATTTGGTCATGCTTTATTGCCGATCCTTCATCAATTCACAAGTATTTATACACCCCTCTTGCTCAAGTTCTTTTGTATCACATTCTTGCCCCAAACTTATGTTTTCCTGGTGCAGCGGTTTTCCTTTTTTAAAGGTTGCTTTTGCACATTTATCAAGACCAAATGACATTCCAATGCCATCTGAAAAAGTTTTGACAACCTGCAGCTGTGCTTTCAGTTCCTCATCTGATGAGCTATACAGTTTTAAATCATCAATAAAGAGAAGATGAGAAGTTATTAGACTTTGTTGTTTTCTAGAAGCCAAATTGTAGCCATGGCCTAAGCTGTTAAGTAAACAGCTTAATGGATTAATGGCAAGGCAGAATAGCAACAGTGACAGAGAGTCACCCTGGAATATCCCCCTTTGAATTTTTACCCTTGGGATAATAATCTGTACTTTATCATGGCTTAATTGCAAAGTGGTCTGCCACTGTTTCATGGTTACTGTAATGTAGTCAATCAGTGTAGTGTGGATCTTATACATTTTTAAGCACTTTTATCCATGAATGTGGAATACTATCAAATGCTTTTTTGTAGTCAGTCCATGTCATACTTAGATTCTTCCCCTTCTTACAGTTCTCTACTATAACTTTAACAACAAATGATCCTTTGTTCCATATGACTTTCTTTTATTGCCCTTTTGTTCTACAGCCATAATTGAAATTTCTTCTAAATGACTATAAACTCTGTCGGTGTCAATTCCCGTGTATAGTTTGTACATCGTTGGAAGATAAGTTATTGGTCTATAATTTTTAGGTAGCTTGCAGGTTCATTCTTAAGTAAGAGCATTGTTTTTCCTGTTGTTAACCAGTGTGGTGTGTGTTCAGGGTGCACATGTAAAGCGTTCTCACTCATGGTAAAGTCCTCGTGCAAAGAAGTTAATACTTTAAGCCAAAAGTTAGGTACTGCATCTGTGCCTGGGGTTTTCCAGTTAGAGGCTTTTCTCAACTTTGTTTCAATCTCTCTGGCTGTTATTTCATCCCATTTCATATCCTGTACTATTAAACTTCTTATTCTTTCTTTTACTTCTTCTATCCATTTAGCATCTTTGTTATGTTCCACAGGATCTTCATAGATACTGCTCCAAAATGTATCCACTTCCTCTCTTTTTGGAGGTCTTTCAATTCCTTTTACCTTATTTCCCAATTCTCTATAAAACTTTTTTGGGTCATCAATGAATTGCTTTTTTGTGCTTTTCCTTTATATTTATCTTTGTATCTTCTAAGACTTCCTGCCTGTTTTGAAATTTTTAGTTTGTTATCTCTAATAGTACATAATAGATCCTGGTCTGTTCTAATACTGTGCATTGCTTTTATCACATCTATCTTTCTTAGTATTTTTGTTGATCTATTTCCTCTTCTATGATCTTCTAACAATGACACTTCTTGTCTTAGCTGCTTTATAGTTTTCTCTGTTCGATATTTCCATGATGGTATTCACTTTCACCCTCTTTTTTCCCTTGCTACCCTGTGTTCCTGTGGTAAAACTTTATCAGTTATTAATTTTGCAGCACAGTAATATATTCTGTTTACTTCTGGTATATTGCATGGATCTCTATGGACTGTCCTAATTACTGTGTTCATTTGTTTTATCAAGTTTCTAACTTTTGGGATTTTATCAACCTTCTGCAGTCTATTTCTCTCACTGATCTTGATATATCTGTCTGTCTATTAAATCAAGCAACTCTTCTATTAACTCATGTTCTTCCATACTGTGGGCACATCCCTTGTTTTCTGATTTTCTTCATGTTTCACTGTTGCAGTCATCACACTTGGGTTATCTGCTTGCAGGTACCCCTCAGTCGGTCCGAATACCAGAGTCTTGGGATTTCTGTGTCGGATGCTGTCACCTCTTCCATGATGTCAGGTCGTCAGGGGTATAGAACATGCAGCCAACGCCATTACATCAGTCTTTCTTGCCGAGAAGGAGCCCAAAGTAGAAGCCGTTCGCAAGTGCCGGTCGGCCTCTACCTGAAATTTTCGTTTTTTGAGTTTCAAACCTGAAGTCTTCTAAAGCTAAGTACCCCATTGGTGATTCTTTTTTCTTGCTCTAACTGATGTCAGGAAAAGTTAACAATTGTCTTGCCTGTGGAAAGCAAATACCTCATAGAGATTTTCATTCTTACTGCATCACCTGTTTAGGCCCAGACCACGATATCCCTCGCTGTCAATTTTGTGCTTTGTTTAATGCCCGAACCATTCGTCATTGGTCAATTTTTGTAGCTAAATTCTTTTGCTCTCATTCTCCATATTCCAAAATGGTTTTGGTAAGCCATCTGACTTCTGATCTTCCGAAAAAGCGCAGAGACAAAGAGAGAGACAGGCCGCATAGGTCAAAAACTGCTGATAATGCCTCCATTAAGCTAGTCTCCAGTCCACCGGTATTCAGTGAGGCACCTTTTTAGCCCCTGATGCCCACTTCTACAGATTCACAGGCCTCTACTGAGACCCATTCAGAGTCCGGTATGTCACGAGATGCTTCTTTGACTATGGAACCTGTGGATGTCTCTACCTTAGATGGGTTCAGAGCCGCTGTGCAGGCACCAGCTTCTGAGGGTGTATTACAACCTACTGATATTCATATTAAACCGACAACTTCTTTTTTAACTAAAACTACTGAGTTTCTCAGGCCCAGAGTTCGCATTATGCCTAGAAAACGGATGTCCAAAGCAATTGCTCAAGCTCACATGCCACAAAAACAAATTCTTAGAATGGCTGAAGACCTTATTACTGTAATTAGGGGAAGCCAGCCTTCCCCTGCTAAAAGACAAAGAATTGAATTTCCTTCTGATTCTACAGACCAGGAGTCTGATGAATCTGACCCTTCTGATTAAAAGGACATACCCTTATCCACCCATAAGGATTCAGATGCAGAGGAATCTATTCTCTCTGTCTCCTCTCCAGAGGATTTTTCTTTTGGTGAAACCTTGCATACCTTAACAGAGCATTTCCACTGGGAATGTCAGGACTATACTCGGTCCAAAAAAAGACTCAGGGAATTTTTAGATTTGCCTCAGCACAGGCCTCTAACTATACCCCCTGTCCTGGATATTGTAGATGATGTCTTCATGGAATCCAGTCTAACACTTTACCACCAGCTCCTAGAAAACATGACAGGTACTACAGAGTACCTGACTCTCACAAATTTCTCTTTAAGAATCCTACTGCAGATCCAGAGATCATTTCCCAGGGACCTAAAGGAATTAAGGCTACTACAGCCAAAAACCCTACCCCTTCAGACAGGGATTCTAGAGCTTTAGACAGATGGGGTAAGAAGGTATATACCTCTGCAACTCTTGCCATCAGGGATTTGAATTGCCAATTTCACATGTTGAAGTACCAGCAACATATTATGGAAGTAATTAAACAAAAAATGGTGTTACTTCCAGATTGTGCAGATAATAAAGATTTATAGGAGTTAATGCATTCTGCAAACCAAGTTAGTAAACATACTCTGCAGTGTGGGTTTGACCCCTTAGAAGCATCTTGCAGGGCTGCTGTCACTGGTTCTGTACTGAGAAGGCAGGCTTGGCTGAAGGAACAAGTCTTGCCAGACCATGTCAAAACAAAATTACTAGATGCTCCATTAAATCAATATCGCTTGTTTGGCACAAAAGCAGAAGTTCTTAAAAAGATGGAAGAAAAAGCTAAATCTATGCAAACTGTCAAAGATTTCTTACAGGTGCAGCCTCCTAGATTCAGTAGACATTGGCCTTCAAAAAACTGGTCCTTTCCAGTCGCTCCCAGGCCTTCTCAGTTCAAACCCAGGGGAAAAAGACCCCCAAGACTACAGTCTCAGGGTATGCAGAGATCTAAACAATGGAGTGTTCCCGTCTCAAAAACAGGGAGTGGTAAGCCATCCCCTTATGGAAAAAGTTCACAATGACTTTCCAGTTTTCCTTCCCAGCTATGCCCAAGTACTTGCAACCCTATGAGGAAAACTCGCCCTTCATGCAAAAAACTGGATGTCCATTGCTCAGGACCGATGGGTTCCAAACATTGTATCCCAGGGATACAGATTCTACTTCCACTCACTGCCATCCCCAAGTGGATTGCCAGACCTTCCTCCAAACCAGTGGGCAGAAGCTCAAAAGCAAGTACTTTCCCTTCTCCATATCAGGGCTATTCAACCTGTTCCAGTAGAACAAAGGGGACAGGGTTTCTACTCCAGACTGTTTGTGGTGCCCAGAAAAGAGAGCTTTTGGTGCCCTATATTGGATTCTATCAATTCTCAACACCTTTCTGGTGGTTCCAAAATTCAAAATGCTTACACTGCAACAGCTTCTTCCTATGCTAGCCAAGGATGCCTGGTTAGTCACCCTAGACTTAAAAGAATCTTATCTGCACATCCACATAAGGGAGTCTTGCAGGAAATATCTGTGTTTCAGGGCAGGCTCTATGCACTATCAGTTCTCTACATTTCCCTTTGGCTGATGTACTGCACCCAGGGTATTTACAATGTGCCTAGCTCCAGCCATTGCAACTGTAGGCAGAGAAATATTCAAATTTACCCATACTTGGACAATTGCTTGATTCAGGCAGACAGTCAGGAATTGCTACTTCAGCACCTGGCATTTGTAAAAAGACTTCTATCTTCACTGGGATACACCATCAATGAAAAGAAATTACAACTGGTGCCCAGCCAACAAATTGTATTCCTGGGTGCATGCTTGAACACAACTTTCCAGATGGAATTCCTCACTCCAGAAAAGCAGGTCCAACTGACAAACTACTTCAAATTAATGGCCACCAAAACCCAGTTTTCTGCAAGAAAAATACTGCAACCCCTAGGGTTCATGGCCTCATGCATTATGCTAATTCCATATGCAAGACTGCATATGAGGAAACTTCAATGGTACTTAAAAAGTTTCTGGTGTCAACATTCTCAGGACCTGGAAACAGTGATTCCTATCACATCTTGTCTAAGGGAAGAGTTCCTTTGGTGGGCAGAGGCATGCAACCACAACAAGGGACTTCCTTTCACTCAACCCCTCATTGCCAAAACCCTGACAGCAGACGCATCAGACTATGCTCGGGGTACTCACATGGCAGGCAAATGCATTCAAGGCAAATGTAGCCCAGAACAAATTCCCCTGCATATCTATCAAAAAGAGATGTAGCTGTACAGAACACTCTAACAGCCTTCAAATACCTTATCCATCCAGGACAGCTCCTGATAAAGACAGACAACACCACAGTTATGTGGTACATAAACAAGCAGGGGGGAACTCATTCTTACACACTCTGCAGGTAAGCCATGCCCTGTGGAACACAGCCTTGAGCAACCAAGTGCACCTACAAACTCAATTCCTGCCAGGCAAACAAAATTCACTGGCAGATGACTTAAGCAGAAATCTACTGGACCCTCATGAGTGGAAACAAGAATCTAACTCATTCAAACCTTCTAACCCAGATGTGGGGAACACCAGAGGTGGACCTTTTTGCCTCCTCCAAAACCACCAATTGAGCAAATTTTGCACCAGGACCCCCTCACAGCAGAGCCTGAAAGGTGGATGCCCTATCCTTTACATGGGAAAATCTCTCATGTTATGCCTTTCCTCCTCTGCCCCTCCTCTCAAAAGTACTACTCAAGATCAAATGGGACAGGCCAAGGGCAATCCTTATTGCACCAGACTGGCCATGTTAGCACTGGTACTCACTCCTACACAGTCTGACAGCAGTGCCACCCTGGCACCTACAGACACCTTCCCTGCTGTCTCAGCAGGAGGGACAGATTTTGCATCCAGAGTTGCAAACCCTAAACCTTGCAGCCTGGCTTATTCCCTAAGTGCACACTAGTGTGTTTCAGCAAACAGGTGCTGGACGTCATCCTTGAGGCCAGAAGGCCTAGTACTAGGAAATCCTATGCTGAAAAGTGGAAAAGATATTGTTCTTGGAGTCAGTCTCAAGGAAAGGACACAGCTGTGCCCACCTTACCTCAAGTACTTGCTTACTTAGCAGAGCTTCTCCACAGAGGCCTATCCTTCTCATCCATTAAGATTCATGCCTCTGCCATCTCAGCTCATTATAATACTGAGCCACCTCTCTTTTCTCACCCTGTAATCAAACAGTTCCTCAGAGGAGCTAACAATTTAAGGCCCCCTAGGAGAGCTCCCACCACAGCCTGGGACCTTAACTTTGTACTGGAGAAGCTCACACTTCCCCCTTTTGAACCTGCTGCTTCAGCAGAGTTAAAATTCCTCTCTTGGAAAACAGCCTTACTTATTATAGCTATTACTTCAGCAAGAGGAATGTCTGAGTTACAGGCACTAATGGCAGTGGAGCCCTTCATTATTTTCCATGCTGACAGGGTTTCCCCTCAGGACTAACCCATCCTTTATGTCCGAGGTGGTATCCAGTGTGGCTTTAAACCAATCCATCCATTTGCCAACCTTTTTCCCTAATCCTCGGAATAAAGGAGAAAGGATCCTGCATTCCTTGGATGTGCGCTGACAGAAAATCTGACCAGCTGCTAGACAGCTTTGCTACAGAGGCAGAGGGCAAGGCCATTTCAAAGCACACCATTTCCAAATGGATAGCACACTGCATCCATTTCTGCTACAAGCACCATGGAAAACCTACCCCTCAGGGGATCAGAACTCATTCCACTAGAGCTACTTCAACCTCTACAGCCTTTCTCAGGGTAGTCCCTACCAGGGACATCCTGGAAGCTGCATCCTGGAGTTCTGTACACACCTTCACCAGGCATTACTACTTACCTGTTTTTTTTCTAAATCCAGAGCTGGATTTGCTACAGCAGCCTTAACAAGGCCTGCTAGCCATCTCTAACACTTCTTGACTGCCTCCACCCTTCCTCAGCTTTGGGAATCAACCCAAGTGTGATGACTGCAACAGTGAAACACGAAGAATATGATACAGTTGTGTACACTTTCCATAAATGCAGATGTTCGAGTGCATTCACTGTTGCAGTCCTGGTTTCTCTCTCTCCAGCCCCCTGGTTTTCTCTATCCTTTCTACCTATCCTCTTTATGGCCATTTTTTATGGCAGGGGTATTAACTTTTTACTGGAGGTGTTCCACACCATGTAATAGCTTCCTATTTTGGGGGTTCCTGATATCCGGGGCAAGAAAAACTAATGTAATGGCATTGGCTGTATGTTTTAGACCCCTGATGACCTGACGTCATGGAAGAGGTGACAGCATCCGGTGCAGAAATCCCAAGACTCTGGTATTCAGGCTGACTGAGAGCTACCTGCAGGCAGATAACCCAAGTGTGAGGACTGCAACAGTGAATACACTCGAACATCTACATTTATGGTAAGTGTACACAACTGTACTTTTCCTGCAGACATTCTATAGAAAGTTCTATAGCATCTTCCTGTGGCACATTCACTTCAATTTCATTCTGTGTCATCTGTTGTTCTGTTATATGGGAACTCACTGGCCTATCACTCCTCAACATTGACTGCATCATAGTTTCCACAGTTTCCTGTTCCTTTCATTACTGTCTAACTTCAAGTGAACTTTTATACTGGTTTTCTGTGGAAGGCTCCAAAATATCTTGGTATGGCACCTGACCAATTGCTTCCTGTTCCACTGGTTTCCCCTTAATTTGGATATCCATTGCTCTATCCTGTTGTGGTGCTTTCTGTACTCGATTTACTACACTGAATCCTTCTCTTTGCAACTGTTCCATAACCTCAATTTCTATTTCTTTGACTTCACCATTACTAATCTCTTTTTCTACTTTTCCTCTTAATCTTCTTATTTTTTATATTGTAAAGTTTTCCATATCCAGATTCCTTTGCCTATATTTTTCTTTAAATATCTTTGGTGCTGCTCTTTTTGTATTGGTTAGTTTTGCTTTTTCCTTTACATAAATATTACACCATATTAAATCTCTTTTTCTTTCCCATGTCCATATTGCTTTTTTATATTTTTTCAAATATCTCTAGGTTTTATTGTTTATATTTTCTCACTTACTCAGATGCTTCTTTTTCCAAACAGATCAACATTTCTTGATCTATATACTGTTTTTCAAAAATCTGTTGTATTAAAGAAAGTACATTTTTATTTGAAGCTTCTGACAGTTTTTCCTGTGAAATTATTTTTCTTTCCTCTAATTTCTCTCTTAATTGTTTTGTATATCTTGTGTCTGGAAATTCTGGGCTTTTTGCATAATAGTAACAATACATAATTTCTTTCTTATCCTCAATAGTCCACTCTATCATCTTTATGGCTCTTCTTTGGCCAGTCAATTTTTGTCATTTTTATGGACTTCTAATTCCTTCTACAACAGGGGAGCCATCTTCCCCCTGAGCCTGGCCTGGCCCCATTGTAGGAATGTTTCCGTATTTTGAAGATTATACACTGTCATTTTTTCCAGTCCTGGCACCAGTACACCTACCATGATTGGGCACTTTTTTATCCTAGGTCTTGTGCACCCAGCTATCTTTTGTTATTTTTGATTGACTTCTGTCCATGATATATGGTATACAGTCTATATATCAGTGTCGCCTTGGTGAGGTTTTGTGAAAACAGGGTCCACCTTGTGAAGGCACTCACCAAGACTTGAGGATGAATTCAATTTCAGCACTACTACTCTCCTTTGCTTGCTGACTTTTCATACCTCCATCAGGGCCCTGTCTAGCAGTCTTCTATATAGGTTATCTGATAATTCTCTAGTACGTTTCAATAACCCCAAATATTCCTAGAGGTAGTTGTCTCTAAATGCCCTATATACCAGAATAAGATTGCCTGTTAGATATCTATGAGATACTGTACACATTCAGATATTTAGTCTTTCATAATAACTTAACTTTTCACATCCATGGATGCCCTTGGTATATATCCACTGCTCTTTTTCCAGTTTACTCATGCTTGTTTTCTTATAAGGTTCCCATGTTGTTATTCCATACTCAAGTTTGGGTCTAATGTAACTAACAAACAATGACTTCATCATTTCTTATTTCCTAGAGTTTATAAATCTTTTTTATACAACTTAAAGTTCTATAACTATCATTAACCAAATCATTAATATGATTAGAAAAAAACTCAGAGATGGATCTACCCATGCACCCAGGTCCTTAAATGAATCTACAGTTTCAATTACTGTGTGCTATATTACATTTTTTTTTTACATTTGTTAACCGGGAAAGACTGACTTGGAACAAGCCAATTTTCAGCAGCGGTCCAGGGAGAAATGCTCCAGATGCATGTCTTTGTAATGTGGGAGGAACCCAGAGAAACCCACACGAACACAGGGAGAACATGCAGATTCCACACAGAAAGCACCCCAGCCAAGAACACAGGGAGGACATGCAGATTCCACAGAAGGCACCCCAGCCAAGAATTGAAACAGACAACCTCTTGCTATGAGGCGACAATGCTACCGCTGCACCACTGCGCCATCCTAAAGGTTATTCACCTTTCAATTTATGTCTTCCAAATCTCATATGCTTAGTTTTTGATGTCTTTATCATCATATTGTTCTCCTGTGCCCAAATGGTCAATTCAGTCAAGTTCTTTTGCAGATATGCCTTATCTGCAACACATGTAATGACACCCTGACTGTCACCAAGAGTACATCAATACCTTGTTTTTCTAATTTATTGATCAGAGTTTTGTGTATGACCCTGTCAAATGCTAACGTTAATTCTGTATAAATTTCATACCTAACAACTGTACAGATTTTCGCAGAATATCCAGATTTTTGCCCCATATTTTTGGTCCATTTTGCAGAAAATTGTGGTTTTCTGGTAAATCACTGGCAAATCATTGAGGGTTAAAGTCAGAAAATAATGACAGACATTTGAGTTCCAGACTTCATATCATTCAGAAAATTCATGGTAATGTAAAACCTGTTATTCTATCAATTTTCTAACTCTGTAAGAGCAATATTTAAAAAGTGTCCCTATTTTTGGGCCTTTGTTCCCCCCATTAATGATAGCTTTGTCTAGATTTCTTGCTCTAAGAGGTTGAGATGTATGCATCACATCAGAAATTTTCATTCATATCTATTATTATATTGTTATAGAACAGCATGTTACAGGTGGTAATAGGGATCTATATTAAATGCTCGAAGAGGCATTCCATCGAATGCGTCTTCATCGACACATAATCAGCGACCTCATTAAACCGTGAATGTTCAAAACAAGAAATTGTTTGCACTATAAACACATACACACAATTTCAAACATAACAAAGTGGGGGGCTTCGCCATTCACCATAATGCCGTTTTGCTGATCTAATATAGACCCGGTAATAGATCTATTTTCAAAATATGCATGTTGATAGATGGTTTCAAGTCCTGGTTTCAAGTCCCAAAATGTCCACTACTGACAATAACTTACCCAATGTTAACTTCTTCAATATTTTTTCACAGCATGAAAGTAGTCTTAAGGGTCTATATGACTCTGGCTTTGTCCTACTTCCCTTTCCCTTAAAGACAGGTTTAATAAGCACATGTCTCCAATCTTGAGGAATCTCTTCATATTTATATGACCTAGTAAATAATAGATATAATGATACTGTAAGTTCTTGCTGAAGTGTTCTCAGGTCATTATTACTAATTCTGTCTTGTCCCTGTGTTTTGTTTGGATCCAGGTTCCCAGTGCTTTAGCAATATAATCTAATTTGATTCCAGTTTCTGAGGTTACCCAGATGTCACTAGGACAACTTATTTTGTCCTCAATCCTATGTGCACCCAAACTGTTTTGCATAAGATTTTATTTATATGTCAATAACCTATTGTGTCTGAGAATAAATTTTAGAATCTACATACAATTTATCAATTTGTATGTCTTTACTCTCTCCACATCTTATGTATCTACAAAAAAAGGTTTCCTATTATGCTCAATATCTTTATATACATTTTCTTCAACTTTTTCTTGATCTTGTCTCACACTATGCATAATTTGTTTGCCCAGCTTGGTTATTTCAGTTTTCAAAGCTGCCATTCGACCTCTCTTCATTTTTTTATAATTTTGTCTTTTGCCTTAATCAGGTATCTTGTTCTTATGGAAATGTATCCCCCTGATGTTTTATGCCTAGATTCTGATGTTAAACATTTTTTGATTTTTTTGCAGTTAAACAAATTCTGTTTCAAAACTTTCTACATTCCATCTGCAGTTTTTCCACCAAACACATCACTCCAGTTTGTTTTATATATTGACTGTTTTGCTTGTGTGTAATCTGTAATTAATCTTCTGTGCATTGGTTTAGGTTTCAGTTTGGTAGAATTATGTAGCAATAAATTTACCTTTATAACCCCATGATCACTGCACATCAACTGTGGAAAAACTTGACTTGAAGCAACAGTAATTTCTTTAGGAACAAAAACAGTGTCTAGTATGTTCTGTTCCCTGGTAGTTTTTTTTTACAATCTGAAGCAATTGTTGATTCTGAACATACATTGTATACACTTTCCTTACTAATATTGTTGAATCAATATTAATTCAATCGGTTTCTGTTAAATTTAATTCCCCATCTAATATTATTCTTGCCTCCTGTGTTTCATGCAAGAAATATATGAATTCCTCTAGGTCATCTGCACTTGACTTTGGTGGTCTATACACTCCAACAATTATTATATGTTCCAGGATTAAATTTATTGTCCACAATCTATAGTATTGGTGTTATCACTGAACATGTAATAATCACAGGTCTCATAACTATCTTTAATCCCTATCATAACACCTCCTCCTTATTTTCTGATAGAACGTCAGTTGCAGTAAAAACATTTAGACCCTGACAGAAATGGTTTCCAGACATTGTTCTTTAACCATATTTCACAAGCAATAGCAACATCAATCTTGTGGAAACATAGCAAATTTTCTAATAAAAAATATTATTAATGCTCCTAGCATTAACAGCCATCAGGGATGCATGAAATGTTTCTATCTGTGAACTGTTACATTTTTGACTTGGCAAAAATCCTGCGTAGCGCATATCAAATATTGCAAAATATATGCTGCAAAAATTTTCTTCCCTTTTTTTGACAAATGCACACCATCCTATCTGCACATGTGTGCCCAAAATTAGGCTTGTATTCTCTATATATTTCCATTCTTTAAAATGGGACATTTTTTCCATGTAGGTATTTACCCTAAAATATCTTTTCATTCTCAGTGACCTGACTATCCTTTCTATATGTAATTTGAGAAAAATAAATCCTAACACCAGTGCAAGCGATACTATCTAAGAGGGCTGTAAGTTCTGTATTAACAGAGAGTCCTTGCGGATGAGATCATTTGTACCAACACAAATAAAAACAGATCCGTACTTCCTTACATTTAGGTATTCCAAGGCTTGTCTCACATCTTCTATTTTTGTTCCTGGCAAGCATAACTTTATTCAATGTTCATTATCGTCACTGTAAATGTGTATCAGTTCCTCCAGTAATGGAATCTCCAATTACAAGAATATATTTTCTGACCAGCTCTGAGGAATCTTCAACTTCTAATACAGTAATATTTGCTCTATCGATTGTTACAAAGGATAGATCTTCATCACCATTAGTCTTATTGATCGCACTGTTTTCATTGCGTATTAAATTTGCAAGCATATAAGTCTCATCCAGCTGGCATTGTGCATCCACAGCTTGAGCCATGTAGTCAATGTCTGTCTTTCTCCTCTTTTTTCTTACAGTAATGTTCTTCTATCTTCTGCGTTCAGTTTTGATTGCTTCCTTTTCACCTGCCCCTTGCCTCTTTTTTCTTCCTTGTCTTTTGGAAAAAATTATGCCTTTTTCTGTAGACTGAAGGTTTTCTGATAGAAAAATGTTATCATTCCCTATAATCTTTGTGTTACATAACAAAGCAGTGTCCTTTTTAGTGCATTTTCTCTTTACTTCACAGACATTTATCAGTTTCTTTTTCTTCTTTGTTATTTGCTGTGAACTTCTTCCTTTCTTTCTTTTTTTATTTCCTTCTAAGCATTCTGCATCCTCAGATTGCTGAATACTTGCATCCAGAATTTCACATTTGTCAGGGGCATCATCTTGTTTCATAGGGGTTGAATGATCTTTACAGAGAATAGACACTTGCTTTCCTTAATGCGTACTATTTGCTCTTTACATAAAGGATAAGCACATCTCAAGGCTAGTCAAACAATATGACATGCTCAAGCTACTCCATGTCCAGCTAACCATGGAAAAATCCACAACCATATTCCTGCTAGCTGCAGGTCTTCCACCATGAACTAGAAAACCCATACATCATACCTGAAGTTACTAGAATCCCTCCCCACCCAGCCCAAAACCATACTCATGGGTGATTTTGACTACCCCCCCCCAACACACACATTAATTGGGAGACATACACAGCCACTAGGATGCATAACCAAAGAGTTCTTGACCTTTTAAATTCACATGCCCTGAAACAGCTAATCTGCACTCCCAATAGGGGAACAAATAGCTTACATCTGGAACTCACAAATATGGGAGAGTGATGCATCCCCTAGTACAATGTCCTCACTGGTAAGATTAGATCACAAAGTGGCCCCCCTTAAAATAAAGGTAAAATTAGTCTCCCCACTTATCCCCAAATATTTTAAATACTTCTCTAAGGTAAATTACCTCCTATTAAGGGATGGCATAACTAGTTACCAAGCTCCCCTAATCCAAAAAAAACACAGAAGCCTATGCAGAGACATTTACAAATGCCCATATAAACAACTGCATAGAAATGGCAGTATCAGATGGAAATAAACCCAGATCAAAGTGCAAAAGCAAGCAACCCTGGTGGACCCCTGGTATTGATAGGTTGTACAAATCAGGGAACTAGTCAAGTGTCTGAAAGCAGACTTTGAGGTAAAAATAGCCTCCAAAGCTAAGGATAAACATAAGACAGTTTTCAGTTATGTCCCCAGTCTTAAGGGCAACATCCAGCAATGTGCAGAATTAATTTTAAATGGCATCACCTATATAACAAATCTGCTGGCCAACGAATTCAGCTCAAATTTCACCTTCTCATCTCCATCAGTTCTCCCCCAAGAAATACCCTCCACCACTCCACTGCCAATTATCACTAAAGAAAAGGATGCCACTGCGATCTCTAATGCTGAAAACATGGTTTTAGTGGGGTCTGATGATATACCAGGTTTCCTTTTAAACAGCTTAAATCAGGACTTATCAGGTCTATCAGGGTATTTATTTAACTGCAGCCTCCTGACTGGCATTGTCCTGATAGAGTGGAGGACAGAAACAGTCATCCCATTGCATAATGGGGGACCATTTACTGACCCCAGAAATTACAGACCCATAAGTTTAACTAGTCTTATATGTAAGGCCATGGAAAGAATAATCATGAACCTGATTAATAATAACATAAGAAACTTCCATACGCTGGATCCAACCCAACCCAATTTGGCTTTGTCAAGGGCATGTCACGCCTACTAATCCAGTGGGTTTATTTGTGAAAGTCACTAAGGCCATGGATGAGGATAAAACAGTACATACTGCCTACTCAACCTAGCTAAGGCATTTGACAGAATTCTCCATTCAAGTGTTATAAATAAACTCAAAAAACTGGGCAAAAATCCCTCTGTCAGCAGATGAATAGCCAACTGGCTCACAGACAAGATACATGTGGTTAATGTGAGTGAATCCAGATCCAACAAGAGGCCAGTTACTAGTGGTCTGCCACAGGGTTCAGTGCTGGGATGACTCCTGTCAGAATATACTTCTCTGAAGTTAAGGCTAAGGTGGAAAGCCTCTAAATGCCAAAGTTTGCGGATGACTGGGAGCTGGGGGGTCAATCATTAAATCTCCCAGTGATGTAGATATCCCTTGGGAGAGTGTAGATCAGACAAATGATTGGTGCCAGCACTATGGGCTAAAACTAAATGCAAAAAATGCATTATCATACCCTTTTGGGAAGTCAAATATCCCTGTAAATTATAACATTAATAGCACACCTCTAACAGTAGACTCAGAGGTGAGAGATCTAGGTTCACAGATAGCAGCCTGAACTTTCACCTGCATGTGTCCACAGTGGTGAGAATGCCTTCTATTTGACACAACTTATAAATAAAGGTATGGCATCCAGATCCAAATGAATTATAGTCCCACTGTAGTCAGCTCTCTTTAGACCAATAATCTAGTACAGTGTGCCATTTGGCATGTACTAGACTAGGCATTTACTGCAGCTTGTGCAACCTCAGAGGTTTCTCACAAATAAAATACAGGGTGTAAATAACATGTCCTATGTGGATAAACTAAAAGCCCTATTCCTTTACTCTGTCTCCTACTGACTTTTAAGGGGTGACCTATGCCTGACCTACAAGGCACTCACAAATCCAGACCTGATGGAGCTGCTACACATCCACAAGTAAAACAGCACAAAAGTCACCTGATCTAGGGAGCTAAACTAAGTCAGCAACTCAAACAAAACATGCTTGAGAGACAGATATGTTTCTCAGAGATCACCCCTTCTTTGGAACAGGCTTCTTCTTCAAATCAGGTAGAGACCTTCCCTGCCCCTCTTCAAATGCAATTTGGATCAATGGATGGGAAATTTCAAATTCACACCTTGGGTAGTGCCTATGTCCTTTATGGATAGGGCAGTCTGTAAGATACTGAAGTCATAGGCACAAATCCATGCCATCCCCTTTTGCTCCTAGGGTCCATGTATTGGGTAAAATCTGGTTATATTGGCTAGGCTTATAAGGGCTGTTAAGCAGTTAGTCAGGTAATCTCCTATGAATCTATGAATCACAGTAGAGCTAGAAGCAGCTTCTGGTACTCAGTAAGCATATGGCAGAGAATTAATCCAAACTAAGACAACAGTCCATTTCAGGATGAAAAATATATGCACGTATAAACCACATTGACATTTAGATTTAATCTGGAGGACTGTCATTTCACCTATTCAATTGATTTGGGATATGAGAGGAGACTGAGACACCAAGTAAAGGTTATACTATTCTTCAACAAGGAATATTAGAATGAATTATGATAGGGCATCCATAGATACCTATAGGAGAAACAAAGTAAATGTACACATAATGACATTAGACTGATTATGCAAACAAATGAAGCCAAATGCTTGAGGTGCAGATAGGAAAGAATGCCCTCAAAATATTGTAAACATATTGACAACATTATATCAATCATGTAGAAAAGTGGCACAGAACAAACTGAAATCTGGAGATATAGACTAAAAACAATGCCTCAACTCTCTGAAACAATATTAAGAGTTTCATGTAGTTAAAGCATGGGCAATTATGAACTATGCAGAGCAGAGTGGATACAGGGGAACAGTCGTTATTAAGAATGATCAGAAATATGCTGTGTAAAGTAAGAACACACAGCTACATGAGAGGACGGATGGAGAATGCAAGCTATTGCCTGAGCATAAACTGGCCATATGGAGGCAAGAGTATGGATGACATCCAAACTGTCATGGTCAGTAACAGAAAACAACTTGCATCACAAAAGACAGGAAGAGGAAGGTCGTGTGCCGTAAGGCACATGTTCAGGAAGGACAGAAGAAGCAAGTTGTGCCAGCTCCCTGAACACACAGGAAAAAGATATGCCAGCTAAATAACTGCTGGCTGTTAGAGCAAAAATGTAAGATCAAGCATATAATTTGAAACAAGGAATGTGAATATACAATACACAAAAAAAGCAAAGACATTGGAGGTGGTGGCCCCATGTACCGAGATACAAAGACTATGAAAACAAATTGTAGTCAATCTGCTGACCCCTTGGTACTGTTAACATCCATAGATTCTGCACTGATTCTATGCAGAACAAAACAAAGCAACATGTGGTACATGACAACCTGACACAGGGCTTTGTATACACCATGCAAAGTACTAACCACTAACAGAAGACATGAGTTTGAGTCCCAGCTTTATCAGATATGCCACTGCTCTTAGATAGTCACAAATGCTGAGGTCTTCCTGTCAACAGATGACACGTAGCACCACCACACTCCTCTGCAGTGGGTGGGTGGGGTCCACAGGCAATAGCAACACATTCACAGACCACTGTTTTATGGTCCTGTTTCCTGTACAACAAATCCAGAGCTCTGCTTAATCAATTGTCTGTGACTGGCAAATGAATTGCATAAATATGTATCACCATTCCATGTTGTTTTTATTTATGAGACAGCTCAGGAGAGTTATATCACACACAGAGCAGAACACAGGGGGGTAGAGAGATGTCAAACATTGGTACTGCAACATCATTGTCCCATAACATTGTGCCCAGCCTACTACATATTTTGCTGTAAACAAGTAGAAACGCAGGATAGATCCATCAGGCATATCATCTTACATTGTACAGAATATAGGCAGAGTCTTGCCTGGTGGGAAAAATACAAGTGCATATCCAGAAAATCAACAGTTTCGACTACAGTTGATTTTCTGGATTCATTCTTTGCAATGTGTTCACATGGCTGTACCAACTGTCAAATGATTTTAGGAAAGTAAAACAAGAAATCCCCAGAATGCTGTTAGGGAATGTTGATCATACTTAATGATAAGCTGCCCTTTTGAAATCTATCATTATATACTGTAGTTCAGTTCCATACCTTCTTCTTCTTCTGTTTTTGCCAGTAGTTCTTTCAGGATCACCTCAAGAAGGAGTAAACATTTGTAGACATAGGCATTAATATCCAGTGCACATATCCACTGCCAGAGGTAGAGCTCAGCTGATTATGGATGGTGTACAATTGGCAGCATGTGGTCATCAGTGTTGGAAAGGTGGTCTTCATTATACATACTGGTGAACTAGGCATGTCCATGAGATGCTGTTATATAGTCAGGACCACATATGCTGTTCTTCCCTCATCCATTGATCTTCATGCAACAGTTTGTACTGCAGGGGTACATAATCCAGGATAACAGTTGATAATCCTTTGAATGTTTTCTTCTTGTGTGGCATAAATTCCTGCAGAGGAATCTAATAAGCTGATGTGATGATGTTTTTGATGGCAGGCATAACTTGTTCTCCAGTGATGTCATATCCTCTATTTTTTTTCTTTGTTAATTACTTTGGCCTGTTTCAGATCCCCCAGCTTGCCATGTGCTGTGCTGCTCTTTAGTATTATTATTATTATTTTTTTTTTTTAATCCTTTCTCTTGATTGTAATAATGCTGATGACATGGTCCAAGACTATGACAAAGAGCAGAAAAGTACAAATTATCACAACATAGGTCACTATAAGTGCAAGTTAAAATGTTTAAGCAGAATTTAAATAAAAGGATTTTTTTCTTCTCTTCTGAAGAAAAGCTTGTATCACACACCTACTGGAGTCTTAAACAAAAGACCCTGTGTGGGTGTATCCATTGCTTCAGTAACTTTTTTAAAGAAGTCAACCAAGTTAAAGAGGCAGAACCTGCACTTGCCGAATCTGTACTGGGTTGGGTCGAAAGTCTCTAGGTTACCTATATCCTTGTATATTAATTCCATAGTGATCCTTTCCATAGCTGTATAAATTCAGTGATATTGCAGCATATGGACCTGCACAATAAATTAGCCATTTTTTAATACTACTACAAGGATGGCCATATTCTGAGGGGAGATGGTATAAACTCCAAGCAAAAGTTCTGTTTTATTTTCTGAAGTAAGAAAATGTGCAACTCTGTTATGTACCAAGTGGTAATTTACATGAAATTCTAACAATTCGAAACAGCTTTCAATATCGGAGGCTGTTGTTTCCAAATGTGTGATTTCAGTTTTCTTCAGATTTAAAGAACTGCTGGTCTACTTAGCATTGCAGATATTTTATTTCAGATTGTTTTTCCTACATTTCCATGCCCATGTTCAGAACATGTTCTTCATGCGATGGTGTCCATCAGTAACTTTCTTAAGTTGCTCCTGTGTTTTGTGACCACTGAATTAGTCACATTAAATAAACAGGTGCAGGGTGAAGCTTCTGCTCCCCATCATGCTTCTGTCTGTGAGACTGGGCTTGCCCAGTTATGGAATGAATGAATGATATCTGACCCTGGCGCTGACACAGGATAGCTTACTGTAACAAAGGAATGTCATCTAGCTATGTAATCTTAATGCTTACAAACTTTTCACCATCAGATTTTTGATATATACAACCATACAGTTACTTAACCTTTTGCATTAATCATTTAAGGTGGTTAAAAATGTGCAATGCTTAGTTTGTTTAAAGTGGAAAATGTTACTTTCAGAATAAAAATAAGTGAAATCTTCACCCTCCTTTTGTTTACTCAGGTCAGACGCTATGAGTATTTGAGGTCCTGTAGTTACTTAAATTGCATGTTACACAACATGGCAAGGAGGGAAATCTCACAGACATTCTCTGTATGCTTTGAACTTTGTAGCAGCAAGTGACATGATCTGACACAGAACTGTAATTTCAACAGGAGTGCATCTACAGTGCTACCCTGCTTCAGCCAGTTGTAGGTTCGTTACATATAAATACCTAACCCATGCTGTCAGTTCTATAAATGTTGTTATTATCAGCAGTGTGGAGCACACCCTATTCTAACATGCATCTCTATATATGTAAGGAAATTACTTATACTTCATGATAACAGAATATGGCCCAAGGAAGAATAATCCTACAGTCATCTGCCCACATTGACCAAGAGGCCCATATATGATGCTAAATGATGTAAAGTCATCCATTTTTAAAACCAGCAGTCCTGATGTGCACTGTGGTGGTAGTGATCTAAGCCAGGAAAAACAGACTTAAGTATACCCAGTGACAATATCTAGTTTATCTTATGTCATCAGTCTTTCCCTGTGAAGGTGAGAGATGTAATATGTCTTGACATTTCCAGGGGCTTCCCTAAGGCATTTTCCAATCAGACAATACCTGGTTTTCCTCCATTGGGATGCATTCATGAGATATCTTAACTAGGCAACTAGACCACCTGAACTGGTTCATTTTAACCTGCAGGAGTAGTAGTACCATTTAAAATACTCTTGAATTGCCAAGCTGCTGACTTTTTTCTTAGACATTGAGCCAAGCAGTGCTGACCAGGAACCTCATTTCCAACAGACATTAGGCCGAACAGCAGTGACCATGAACTTCATTTCCAGCAGCTGTAGCCATGATCTCATTTTTTCCAACAGTGCCTAAAGTTTGTGAGTGTGTTTGAAGGTGGAGACAAAGAATGAAAAGAAAAATTAGGCCGTTCACCTGTAGCTTAGCTTCTGGTTCACCACCAAAATTCTGCACAGCACCTGCAGTACTGTGGTGTGATGAGGGAGATAATTGTTCTGAGCTATGAGATATGGGACTGCACTACCAGCACTCAGAAATGTTGAGAATACCAGTTCAGGGAACTACACACAGCACCAAATACTCTCTCTACAGATCTGCCCAATAGCTGGTATGTAAAATTAATTAAGTTCAATAAACTGTTTCAAAACTGTTGAATTACACTTTTGCTGACATCACATGGACAGAATCATTATTTCTTAAAATTCTAGATATCACAGGATGGGCTGAAATAAATTCTGACAAAAATTGTTCCCATGCTGATCCTAAGATAGTTGTATACCCTTTATTTCAGACTGCAAAATGGCTGCTGCGTTACTTTATTTAAAGCGATGCTCTGTTTTCAGGAAAATTAATGTGCTACATCCCTCCACCATTCCTGAACTGCAGCACCAGTTGTTTCATGCTTTCACAATACTTTATGAATGACTTCTTACATAACATCACATTTCCTTACTTTACAACTTTTTAAGTCTTCACCCTTCAGTAGACTATTTTTTAACTATGTGAGTATATTTGAACTATTTTCTCTACAGTGTGGTGCATTAAACTGGAGTAGAATTACATCAGTGAGAATATTTTTTTCTTTTACAGCATGTGTGCTTTGGTGCTTTCACAGTCATTGATATTCTAGATTTACTCCTACAGTGTATTATGTTTATCATTTACCTGCTTAAAGGTGCGTTTTAGTGCCTTTCTGTTCCCCTTTTCTTTGTGTCTGCCCATCCACCACTGAGACTAAGCTAAAGTTTCTGAAATTCTAACCTGCCTGGAGTTATTGACCTGTAGCTCAGACAAGTTGCATTCCAGTGCCTTTCTGTTCCCCTGTTATTTTGTGTGATGCCCCCCCCCCAAACACAAACACACTGAGATAGTCAGCTAATATTTCTGAATGAGCTCCTTTATTGGCTTTATTTAACATCTATCTCTAGCTACCCTGCACCTTTCCTGTTGTGGTTTAAAAGGCTGTGTCTCTGTTCTCTGCCATTTTTGGTAATCTGATTTCCAATGCCCCTGCCTCCCCTTTCCTATTGCTATTGACTGTTATATAAGGTATTTAAGTACTCTTCCACCCACTGTTTTCCATAGATCCGTGTTAATGAGTGGACACCAGTATTACTCTTGAGTTGTTGTTGTTGCGTCTTTCGGCTTTTCCTCGTTAGGGGTCGCCACAGCAGAACTCCGGTCCGCTAATATATATAGGTATAGGTTCATACTAGGCTAACTGCCTTTGCAAGCTATTTTAAGCCTAGCCAATTATCCCTTGTGAGACTCAAACCCTGTACCTTGTGTTTGTAAGGCAAAGACCTTAACCATTAGGCCACCCTCCCAACTTGGATTGGCAGTGGATTTTTACGTGCCGAGTTGCCAGCCCTGATGCACAACCTTCAACGAAGGTACGCCCATTCAGCCATGTCTCTACACAGAAGACGCTCTAGCTGAGAATCGAACAGGACAACGACTTACTGTGAGGCGACAACGCTACCGCAGCACCACCACCGCATGTTATCTGCAGCTCATTCTCCCAGAGCTCAACAAAATTTGGTGTTCTAGCCTGTGTGCCATAAGTGTTTTACTTGCTTCCAGTATCATACAACCAAAGCCAAGTAATTTTGATTGCTAAATCACATTTGCCTAAGTTATTTGAATGATTGCCACTGTTTCCTGCTTTTAATGGAGTTGTTCTATTGCCCAAAGTGCTCATTAGTTACATTTCTTTTTTTTTTTTTTGTGCAGTGCACTGTACAGCAGCAAGCACATAGAAAGCAACTTTTCCCTATAGAATGGTCCATAAAACTATACCCTGCAAAGCAGTAAATGAACAAATTCCTTATGCTTTATGAAGCTTAGCACAGCTAATTGGGCAATAGCTATCAATTTGGTAAAATTCAGTATTGTGTAAACATTAAAGTTAGTAGTATTTAGTACTGTTTAGTATAATATCCTCCAATAATGCATCATAATTCATCTGCACCAATAAAACATCCTTAATAGCCTGCTAAACCCAATACACAACTCACAAGTAGCTCACCAGTTAAAGGACTGGACAGCAAAGGTATGCAATTTTATAACCTTTCTGTAGCTACCTTGGTGGATATGGGCATCTTGAGACAATGCAACAATTGTCTTATGTTTGCTGACAACCGCTTAATTCCTAAAAAACAGGCACAGTATGTGAGAGGTGTACTTACACAATGACAGTGGAGGTTAAACTCTCCCATACAACCGCACATCAATGCAAAATAAAACAGGAAACAGTATCAATAATTCAAGTAACGTACATGGAAAAAATGTCCTGTTTCAAGAAATGGAAATGTGTAATACATCCAAACCTAGTTTTGGACACGTGCTCAGACAGGATAGTGTGCATTTGTCAAGATCAGCGAAGAGAATATTTGCAGCAGGTATTTTGCAATACTTGACAGACACTAGGCAGGATTTGTGCTAGGTCAACAATTTAACAGTTCACAGATAGCAACACTTGATGAATCTCTGATGCTTGTTAATGCTAGGAGCATTAATAATGAAGCTTTTTTATTGGAACATTTGCTATGCTTCCACAAGACTGTTGTTATTGTTTGTGAAACATGGTTAAAGAACAATGACTGGAAAAAAGTGTCAGGATATAAATGTTTTTAACACCAAAAAGGAACACTCGGATGAGCACCTCCCCTTAGTACCAAGTTTAAAGTTTAATAAAAATCATTGAACAACAAACAAAACACAGAAACACATGAACACTCCTTAAAACAATGCATTATCATCTGTAATGATGCAGACTTCATCAGACACCTCAAAGACAAACGTGAATTCATTCTATACCCCCATCCATCAAATCTAATCAGCCTAATTGTATAATTAAGCATAATTAAATATGGAAAAATCTAATTCAACCTATAATAAATAATTTAAATAACCATATTAAAATACAAAAAAATACAAAAATATGATCATGTAAAAGGCACAATGCAGTCCTATCCTGTAGAAAATGCATCAATAAAATATGATAAAGTGGGTTGAACATTAAATGTTGCATGAACATTAGATATATACATAATACAAAAATGTGATATGTAGCTCCATCTAGTGAAAAATATTAAAACAGCACTTAAACTGAATAAATCTATTAATTAAAACTGATCATTTATAAAAACTACTAACATTTAGCTGTCCTCATTTTTAACACCGGGGCAGAGACACTATATCATTCAAACCTGGTCCTTTGTTTGCTTCCAGAACAATTTGCCAGTACAATTCCCTATATTCCAAGTTTGTCTCCCAAGAACCACCCTTAACATCAATGGGAACCTCCTCTAAAACAAAAAACTGGAAGCTAGCAGAAGGACATGAAAGTGTATGTTTATAAAGTGCATTCCTGTGATTTTCTTCTTTTATGTCGTACACATGCTCATAGATTATTTTCCTAAGTTTCCTTTCTGTCTTCCCTATGTAGAAAGCTTCAGATCTTTCACATAGGGCAATGTATACTATTCCTTTAGTGTCACTGGTATAATAGGGCCTCCCTATAATATATTTGTCTCTGCTACTGATGTAAATGTCCATAGTATTAGAGACAAAAGGACATTGTGGACAAAAGCCACATTTAAAAGTCCCTACTTTGTTCTTAGTGTTACATTTACTCTGTTGTTTCTCCAATATATTCTTAACACTACAACTCTTCCTAAATATACATTTTAAAGGGTTGACAAAATAGTGTGCAAATCAGATAGGCTAAGAAACTTAGCCCATTTTTTCTCAATTACATTCCTAATAACATGGGCATCACCATTGTAATCTGTAATAAAAGCACTTTCATAATTTCACTTCTGTCA
Organism: Protopterus annectens; assembly: GCF_019279795.1. Classification (NCBI taxonomy): domain Eukaryota; kingdom Metazoa; phylum Chordata; order Ceratodontiformes; family Protopteridae; genus Protopterus; species Protopterus annectens. Next base: position 857,186,529 of record NC_056726.1, on the reverse strand, counting down.
TCATTCACACCTCCAATACCCCCGTGCATATTAACTAATGTTTGTTCCTCTAGCCCCAAAATGGGTGCAAACCTATGCTTTCTACCAACCAAAACTTCCCTCTGTACTTCCTCAATTAAGTTTCTAGGGTATCCACTTTCCAAAAACATGTTTTCCAAAATCTTGCATTCAACAAGGAAGTCATTGTCATCCGAGGTCATCTTGCTGCACTTAACAAATTGTCCTTTGTCTATACTCTTCTTCTGGCTGTATGGGTGTGCACTAGTAAAATACAAAAAAACAATTGCAGTCTTTTTCTTTCGTGTGTACTTTGGACGTAAAACCACTGCTGTTCTCCTGAATAGTAACATCAAGATAGTTCACACTGTTATATCAAATGCTATATATAAATTTTAAAAAAATCAGTGGATTTAGAAATATAGTCAAAAAATTCCAAAAACTTTTCTTCGGTATCTGTCCAAAATAAACAAATATCATCCGAAAACCTCTTGTACAAAACTCAACAGTCACTAAACCTAGAATTAAAAACTGTTTTTTCTTCCCATCTTGAAAGGACAATGTTGGCATAGGTAGGGGCGCAACTAGCACCCATTGTTACACCCTTCAACTGACATAAAAACTCTCTTCAAAATATATAAAATTGTTCTTTAAAACTATCTCCACTAATCCTAAACACACATATTTATCCTTAGGAGAAAGTTTGCTTTGTAACATTAATGTTTTGTCAAAAAGTTCTAAACCCTGTTCATGGGGAATGGCAGTGAATAAATCTACCACGTCAGTAGTAATAAAAATTAAACTATCTACAAATAAATCTTGTTTAATGCTTCTTAAAAAATCCTATGACTATTTGAAAACTTCATTTGTACTCATAGATGTCTTTTTTTAACCTGAAATCTACATATTTAGCCAAAGGGGCTGTGATAGAACCTTTAACTGCAACAACGGGCCTCAACAGTGGATCCACTATGATCTTATGAACCTTAGGGATCCCAAATATTTAGGGTACACATGGTTCTTTATGATTTAAGTAGTTAAATGTCTCAATATCAATACAATTTTCAAGTAGTAAATCATTTAAATCTAAATAAATATTTTTATAAGCTGTGTTGATCTCATTCTTTGACACCCTTGCATACTTACTTTCATCCTGCAAAATATCCAACATCTTCCCTTCATAACAAACAGAATCCATGATTACTGTCCCATCCCCACTTATCCGGTTAGACAATAATTCATCAGTAAGTCCCTTTCATTTTTAGTCAAATTTGAGACCACTCTATTCTTTAAAATACCTTCTCGAAGTTTCCTTTCTGTAGCCATTTCAAAATTTTTCAACTGTGGGTGCAGTGGTGGTGGGGGGGGGGGGGGCAGGAACTTCTTTTTTTCAAAGTGATGCTTCCCTTATTCTGTCCTCCAAACATTACTTCCAAGTTTTTCTTTCTAATAAGCATTTTTAGGTCAATAATAACTTTACTTATGTCACACTTTTTCTTAGGTTGTTGTTGTGTCTTTCAGTTTTCCCAGTTAGGGGTCACCACAGCGGAACTCCGGTCCGCTAATGATTGGCAGTTGATTTTTACATACCGAGTTGCCAGCTCTGATGCACAACCTTCAACGAACGTATGCCCATTCACGCATGTCTCCACACAGAAGACGCTCTAGCTAAGAATCAAACCGGACAGCGCCTTACTGTGACGCAACAATGCTACCGCAGCACCACCACTGCAGTATAAATTTAAAACCCTTTAACATCACCCCAAATGACCTTCAGTGATGTCTAAAGTGTTGTAATTAAATATGGTGTGTCCCATATAGCTCATCTTACAACCCTCACCTGTTATACTCTTGGCAGTAACAAAGGCCTCATGGCTGCTTGTTAATATCCCTCAGTTCTGTTCCACCCCCTCCAGTTGCCTTGTTTGTATTGAATAGGCTGTTTGTTTTTCAGTCTCTTAGACCTCTGGGAAGAGGATATTCTAAAGGGTTGTTATGATCACTAGGACTTGGTGTCTCCTCCCTCTCATTTGGGTGAACCTCCCCAAACCTGTTGGGACCCTTGAATTAACTCTCATTTTTATAATAATAATCATATCCCCCGGATCCCTCATTCCTTCTCTCATAATTAATATAACTCTTTGGTTTGGGGTAACTACATTTTGCCTCATATTCCTTCTTTTTCCTATTGAAATTATCATGTAATTTGTCATCAACATGTCTTCTGATATCAAAATATTTTTTATTTTCTTGGTCAACTGTATACATTAAATCATTAGTCAAGCACTGATTTACATTTTCTATCCGCTCATGTAAAATAGACATATCTTTCTCATTTTGCTTAATTATCACTCGCATAATGTCAAATCCACATTTATCAAAAATATCTAAAAGTTCCTTGTGAAAATCTAATTCATTCTCCACATTGTTTGGGTATTTGTACACTCTAAGACCCTTTGGTACAATGTGTAGCATAAGACATTCTTTCAAATAAACATTATCTAGGTCCAAGATCTTATATTTCAAAATTAGGCTCTGCATCTTAACTAAATTATTCACATAGGTACCATTTTCATGGGTATGAGATGGCTGTAGTATGTTATCAAAAGAAATTCTTTTGGCAAGCCAAGTTTCCAAATTAAACTCATGACCATTATTAAATAAAGATTCACCTTGTCTCCGGTTAACTCACTCTGTGTCCTGTGATCCATTCTACCCATTTAATGAACAATCCATAGTAGCAGAGTGAAAAATCTGTGGAGAAGCATGTAAATCCGTTACTGGAAATTTGTTCAGGCAGGTATTGCCATTAGAATGCTGTTCGCCCGTTAGGAGAAGTTGTTCCTTGCTTATGAAGCCACGCCTCCTGGTTGCCAGAAAAAGTAACCTTTGAGGTTGGTCCAACCAAAGAATAGCAAATGGGAGTCAAGCGATTCACAAGATGAGTCTTAATTCTTAAAAAAACAGTCACAGTATGTGAGAGTTGTACTTAACACAATGGCAATGGAGGCTAAACTCGTGCATACAACTGCACATCAGTGCAAAAATAAAAGCAGGAAACAGTGGCAATAATTCAAATAACCTACATGGAAAAAAATGTCCCCTTTCAAGAAATGCAAATGTGTAGAGCATCCAGACCTAGTTTTGGGCACACGTACTCAGACAGGATGGTGTGCATTTGTCAAGATCAGGGAAGAGATTTTTTTGCAGCAGGTATTTCGCAATACTTGACAAACACTAGGCAGGATTTTTGCCAGGTCAGCAATTTAACAGTTCACAGATTGCAACATTTGAGATGCATCTCTGATAATTAGGAGCATTAATAATGAATCTTTTTTTCTTGGGCAGTTTGCTGTGTTCCACAAGACTGATGTTATTGTTTGTGAAACATAGAGAACAATGACTGGAAACAAGTTCTCTCAAGATATAAATGTTTTTACTATAACAGACATTCTAAAAAAAAATCTGGTGGAGGTGTCATAATAGGGATTAAAGATAGTTTTGGTTCTTGCATGTTCAGTGATAACACCAATACTATACATTGTGTTTCTGTGACAATAAAGACAACCCTGGAACATACAGCAATTGTTGGAATGTATAGACCACCAAAGTCAAGTGCTGATGACCTAGAGGAACTCATATGTTTCTTGCATGAAACACGGGAAGGAAGAATAATAATGGTTGGGGACTTAAATTTACCAGAAATAGACTGGAATAATATTGATTCAACAACATTAGTAAGAAAATTATTCACAACATATATTCAGGAACAACAATTGCTTCAAATTGTAAAAAAAGAAAAAAAATTACCAGGGTACAGAACATACTAGACGTTGTTTGTATCCCTAAAGAAATTACTGTTACTTCAAATCAAGTTTTATCACTGTTGATGTGCAGTGATCATGGAGTTATAAAGGCTAATTTGTTGGTAGCTAACTCTGCCAAACTGAAACCTAAGCCAATGCACAGAAGGTTAATTACAGATTATATGGAAACAAAACAGTCACTATGTAAAACTAACTGAAGTGTTGTGTTCAGTGGAAAAAACTGCAGATGGAATGTGAAAAGTTTTGCAAGAGAAATTGTTTGACTACAAAAAAAATCAAAAAATGCTTAACATAAGGATCTAGGCATTCAATGTCAGGGGGATATATTTCCACAAGAACAAGATACCTCATTAAGATAAGAGACAAAAAAATATATGAAATGGAAGAGAGGTCAACCTACAACTTTGAAAACTGAAATAAAGAAGCTGGACAAAAAAATTAAGCATTGTGTGAGATAAGATCAATAAAAATTTGAAGAAAATTTATAGAAAGATACTAAGCATAATGGCAAATTTTTTAATAAATACATAAGACGTAGAAGGAGTAAAGACATACAAACTGATAAACTGTGTATAGATTCTGAAATGTATTCTTATATAAAACAGATTATAGATATATTTAAAAAATCTTATGTAAAACAGTTTGGCTCCACAAAGGGGGTGATAAGTTGTACTAGTGACATTCAGGTAACCTCAGATACTGGAATCAAATTAGATTATATTGAAAAAGAACTGCGCAAACATGATCCAAACGAAGCACAAGGAGGAGATGGAATTAGTAACAATGACGTGAGAACACTTCAACAAGAACTTACAGTACCATCATATCTATTATTTAAAGGTCATATAAATATGGGGAGATTCCTCAAGATTGTAGACATGGGCTTATTAAACTTTTCTTTAAGAGAAAGGGGAGTAGGGCAATATAGACCCTTAAGTCTACTTTCTTGTTGTGAAAAAATAATGGAGAAGGTTATACTGGATAAATTATTGTCAGAATTGGATAGGTTGGGACTTGAAATCATCTATTAGCATGCATATGTTGAAAATAGATCTATTACCAGCTGTAGTATGATGTTCTCTAAGAATATAATAACTATGAATTAAAAATTATGTTGTGATGTGATTTATATAGATTTAAATTCAGCATTTGACAGGGTCATATACAAAACATCGATCAATAAATTAGAAAAAATAGGTATTGATGTACTCTTGATAAGATAGATAGCTGCATGACTTACAAATAGGACATGGCAAGTATCATACAGCAAATGGACAGATGAAAATCTTGGTTGCAGTCAGGGTGTCCCACAGGGCTCTGTCCTAGGCCCTTCCTTGTTTAGATTGTGTATTTCAAGCCTTTTTAATCTGAGGTGTTCTACAGTCTATATGCAGATGACCTGAAATTGGGTAAACTGATTATATGTGTTACAGATAAGGCATGTCTGCAAAATAACTGGACTCAATTAACCATTTCAGCACAGGAGAATAATATGCTGGCAAATACATCCTGGTATGGGAATGGTTCACTCTTTGTGCTCCAATGGTGCATTTGGTTAGTGTGTGGTACTTATAAAGCAGTACTAAGCAGTGTCAAGGTTGTGAGTTCAAACCTCACCTGGAACACATAGTTTTATAGCCAGCTATAGACCCCCCCCTCCATGACTCAGACCACCCATTCCTCTTACCTGGATCTACCTGACTCCATTAAGTTACCCCCTAACACCCTGATCCTTGGTGACTTCAACTACCCCACCATAGACTGGGTGAACTATTCCTGCAATAATGCACTCACTCAATGATTCCTTGACTTCATCAGTTGTAACACATAGACCAGATTGTCTCATCCCCCACAAGGGGAGGTAATATTCTGGACTTGGTTCGCACCAGCATAGATGACTGCTGCACCACTCCCACAGTATATTCTTCCCTGGTGAGATCAGATCATTGGACTGTCTCATTCAAAGTTTCTATCTCACCCAACCCCCCCCCCCCCAACCATAAATTAATCAGGCTAAAAAACTTCTCAAAAGCTGACTCTAACCTCCTAAGGGATGGTATCTGTAGCTTCACAACACAACCCCTCTCAGGGAATGCAGACAACTATGCTGAACAGTATGCCAATACAGTATACAAGCACCTGTACAACTGTATGGACTTAGACATACCCAATAGAACTAAAACCTGCTCCTCAAGAAAACATAAACCTGTTTGGTGGACATCCTCTGTCAACAGGCTTTACAGTAAAAGGAAGAAACTATTGTCCAAGAGTAAAAAGGAACATATTCCAAATTAGAAAGACTCCCCCTTAGCCTCAACAAGTAAATTAGATCACTAGTGAAAGCCTCCAAAGCCAATTATGAATCAAAACTAACTTTTGAAACAAAGGGAAACCACAAAGCCTTTCTTCAGTTACATCAGGAACATCCTTGGCAAAGCCCAGATCTGTTCCAAATCTGGACTTAACAGTATCACTTACACCAATCCTGTTGACTTAGCCAACCTGTTAGCAGATAGGTTAAGGCAAACTTCACCCCCCTTGCCCCCCAAAGGCCATTTTGACATCCCAAATATTTGTCCCATACCTCACATCTCCATAGATCAAGTGCTAAAGGCCCTCTCCAAGACAAAGTACACAGCTTCCCATGGGACCTGTTGGTACCCAGGCTGTATTCTGTACCATCTCCAGCAAGAACTGGCTTCACCATACCGGACCCTGTTCAACCACACCTTTTGTACAGGCTTCATTCCAGCAGAGTGGAGAACTGCCATTGTCATCCCTTTGAACAAAGGAGGTGCCACTACTGACCCTGGAAACTATTGCCCCATTAACTTGACAAGTCTGATCTGTAAAGCCATGGAGCGTATTATTATGGATCTCATAAACAAGGACATAGGCAATCTCCAAAAAAACTTGAACCCACCCAGTTCAGATTTGTCAAGGGCAGATCTTGCCCGTTGAACCTGGTTGACTTCTTTGAGACTGTCACCAAAGCCCTGGATGAGGGAAAGTCAGTGCATATAGTTTACCTTGACCTGGCCAAGGTCTTTGACACAATCCCCCACTCAGGCATCATCGGAAAGCTAACACAACTTGGTGTAAATCCCTATCTTATCAGGTGGGTGGGCAACTGGCTCACTGACAGGACCCTCAAAGTCAAAATAGGTGCCTCCACCTCGATAGCAGACCTGTCACTAGTGGAGATCCCCAGGCATCTGTCCTGGCACCCCTACTGTTTGGCATCTACTTCTCAGAATTTAGGCAAAGACAAAAGGCCTGTGGCTCACCAAGTTTGCAGATGACTGTAAGTTGGGTGCTGTCACTGACTCCCCAAATGATGTTAATATACTGCAAGATGGTCTCATAGCAACTAATGACTGGTTCCAAAGTTATTGCCTCAAGCTAAATGGAAAAAAAATGTGTCATCATACAATTCAGCAAAAACACAGCCCCTTTTGATTACCACATCAGTGGCAACACCGTTAGCACACAACCTCTGGTGAGAGACCTGGGCACTCAGGTTGATAACAGCCTCACATTTGACCATCATGTAGTGGTAGTGGTCAGAAAAGCTTTTTACTTGGTTCATCTCATAAGTAAAGGGATTGCATCCAGAAAAAAGATGGTTATTACCTCTCTATACTCCTCCCTCATTAGAGCAATAATTGAGTATAACACCTCGTTTGGTATGTACATCTCCAAACATCTGCACCAACTGGAATGGCCACTGAAATACCTCACAAAGAAAATCCATGGCCTCCAGCACCTGTCCTATGTGGACAGGCTGAAATCACTGTTACTCTTTTTGGTATTGTACAGATTACTCTGGGGTGATCTGTGTATCGACTACAAGGCAATCTCGGACCCTGCCCTACTAGAGATGCTCCATATCCATAAATCCTAACTCCTCACACATTGCCCACTCGAAAGGCCTGAATCTAATATGCAACATCAACAAAACCTGCTGGAGAGACAGGTTTGTCTCCCAGAGGCTACCCTGTATCTGGAATAGACTTCCCATACATGTCAAACAGAGCACCTTGCTGACCCTCTTCAAGAGCAACCTTGATGTGTTGATGGAAAACCATATATATGTCCCAGGGGTTCCACCTGTATCCCTCATTGACAATAGCGACAGGTGCTGACTGAGGTTTCTTTTTGGGAATAAACTCTTGGCTAGGTTTGTAAGGGCACCAGGGCCATTAGCCTAGTAACCTCCTATGATCCTATGATCATAAAACTAAGCATATGAGATATGGGAGACAAAAATTGAAAGGTAAATACTTAATACAGCACACAGTGATTGAAACTGTAAATTCATTTAAGGACCTGGGTATATAGGTAGATCCAGGTTTGAGTTTTTCTAATCATATCAACCAATTTGATAATGATAGTTCTAGAACTACAGGATGTATAAAAAGATTTATAAAGTCTAGGAAATCAGAAATGAGCAAATCATTGTTTGTTAGTTACATTAGACGCAAACATGAGTATGGAATAACAACATAGGAACCTTACAAGAAAATAAGCAAGAGTAAACTGGAAAGAGTACAGTGGAAATATACCAGGGGCATCCATGGATGTGAAAAGTTAAGTTATTATGAAAGACTATAATATCTGAACTTGTACAGTGTCTATTATAGATACCTAAGACATCTTATTCGGGTATATAGGGCATTTAAAGACAACTATCTCTGGGAATGACTAGGGTTATAAAAAAGTACTAGAGAATCATTAGCAACCTGTCTAGAAGGTTCTATAGGAATGAAAAATGTACTAATTGGTTCTCTGAGAGAGCACATGATGCATGGAACAGACTACCAAATTATATTAAAGCAAGTATTAGTTTAGGTATTTTTTAAGAACTGCCTGGACACTTATTATAGGAACAAGTGTTTTGGTATATTGGCAGGAGAGAAGGACATTTATTTATTTATTTATTTATTTTATTTTACATTTGTTGAACTGGAGTAGTCTGAGCTACAAAATAGCCCTTTTTCAACAGAGGCCCGGGGAGAAAAGCTGCACATAAAGGTACAAACACAGCAAAAGCAATTACAGAGATAATTACAATATTTGCTGGTATTAACATTGTGGAAGTTACAAGTATTTAAAAGTAATCGTTTCTGATGCAGATAATGTAAGATATAGTTATATTCTTATAGTAAATAGAGTGTTAGTTCAGTGTAATCTGTAGTTACTTACTAGAGCTGATTGAGGGGAGGTTAGTAGGTGTTAAGCTAAAGGACAGGAAAAGCTGGGCAGAGTGAAAGCCAAAGTAAGAGAAAGTGGTCAACTGAGGGGTAGTTTATATGGGGAAGGACAGTTTATGGGGGGTGTGTACAATGACAGGGTCAGAGCATTTTTAACTATTCCTTTGTAGCTGATTTGAATTTTTTGTGTTGTTATTTGTCTGACTTGGAGTGGAAGCTTGTTCCAGGCAATGGTAGGAGGATAGCTATAAAGGTTATTACCCATTCTTGTCCTAGGTTTGTGAATAAATAGTAAGTCTTGGTCAGAGCTGTGAAGTGATCGAGTTGGGTAGTAGTGGGATATACAGGAGGATAGGCTAGGGCAGTAGAAAGGTTGATATAATATAGAATGTATAATCTGGAACTAAGAAAGCACATTGGGTAGTTCCAGCCAGTTTAAGTGTTTAAGTGAGACACAGTAGTGAGTTTTATATGTAGTGTGGTGTTGAGGTTTGTTAAGTATTTGAGAGTGATAGAGCAGACTGGGTAATAGGTAGGTATAAGATAGGGTTACCTTAGATTTGTTGTTGAGAAACGTTCTATTTCTATAAAAGAGGCCTAATTTTTTATGAGTCTTCTTGATGCAGTTATTGATGTGCACATCAAATTTAAATTGGTCATCTGTAGTGACACCCAAACGTTTGGTACTGGCTTCAGCTGCTGTTGTTGAGAGACATTATAGTAAATGTAGATTTGAGATGAGTAAGAGTTTTGGGGAGAAAGAGAAGGAGTTTTTTTTTTTTTTTTTTTTAGGGTTTAAGATAAGTTGGTTGGTGGTAAGCCAAGATTCTACTGATGTGAAAACAGCTTGAGTCTGAGAGAGGAGTTCAGAGAGGGAGTCAGAGATAGTAATTACTGTGGAGTCATCTACATATTGTACAAGAGATGACTGGGGACAAGAAGTATAGAGCAGATTTGTAAAAATATTAAACAGCAGTAGATCAAGGATGGAGCCTTGGAGTACACCCATTGTTATAGGGAAAGAAGGGGACAGTGCTGAGAGCCCCTTCACTGATTGTGATTAATCAGTGAGATAGCTGGAAAACCAGGTGACAGTATCAGAGGAGAAATTAAGATTAGCTGGCTTGGTCAGAAGTAAAGAGTGTGAAACAGTATCGAAGGCTTTAGAAAGGTCTAAGAATAGGCAGGAGACAAGTTTGTTGCTATCACGAGCAAGGGATATAGTGTTAGTAAAGGAGATCAGTGCAGTGGTTGTACTGTTGTTTTGGGTGGAATCCATGCTGGGTAGGAGTCAGTAGATTTTCTAGTAAATATTGAAGTGTCTGCTTGTGTATGCATTTTTCAAGTATTTTTGAGAGGGGAGACAAGATGGCTAGAGGTCTAAAATTAGAGATTTCATGTGAGTTACCTCCTTTGTGGATAGGTAGTGAGTAGAATTCTTTCCAGATAGATGGAACTTTAGATTCAGTAATCGAGCGGTTAATGAGGACAGACACAGGAAGGGCAAGAGTGTCAGCAGCTTGCTGGAGAAAGAAGGAAGGAATATTATCAGCAGAAGTGAAGCACGGTTTTAATTTGGAGAGTAAGGATTTAATATAAGTAGTAGATACAGGTTAGAAAGAAAAGGGGTTAGAGAGATTAGGATGTGAGGACAGGGCACAGTGAATGGTGTCATTTGCTAAGAGGGGATCTGTTTTGACCATCTTAGTAACAGTTTCTATAAAGAAGGTATTAAAGATAGTGGCAGTGTCTTCAGGTGTGTTGTTTGGATAGGGATTGGGGGAGGAAGGGTTACTAGGGTGCAATATTTGGTTGATTGAATTCCAGAATTTATTGGGATTAGATCTTAGGGCTGTAGGAGGGTTAAAGTAAAATTCCTTTTCATCCTTAGCAATTTTTTTTGGTGTGGTTTCTAAGTTCTCTATACTTCTGCCAGTCAGAAGAGAGTTTATACTTTATCCAGGTTTTTCACTACCTGTCCCTATTTTTCATTAGGGAGTGGGTTGTTTTAGAGAACCATGGAGGTATTTTGGATTTTATTCTAACAGTACGAAGAGGTGCAAGGGAGTTTAATATGTCAAGAAAGATAGTGTTAATAGAATGGACTGCTTCATCTAGGGTAAGTTATTTAAGGTGGCTGCAGTTAATTTTGGATAGAAGGGTGTTAAAAGTTTCAGGGGAGAAGTTAGATAGTTTTCAACAGGTAATGTATCAGTGAAGTCTGGTGAAGTGAGGGGTGAATCTAGTAACTTTTATAGGAGAGGGATCACTAAGGGAGTGGGATAAGGTTTCAGGGTGTGTGATATCTGGTGGGGTCTGAGACTAGTATCCAGTCAATTAGACTACTAGGAATTGAGAGTTGTTAAAGTGTGCAGCTTCTGATATAAGTTGTGTAAAGCCATGTAAGTTAATGTGAGAGTTGGGGTTAGGGTCATTTAGAGCTAGCCAATTTATATTTACATCACCAAGGAGGATAATTTCATTTGAGTAGTGTTCTGTAAGATAAGAGAGGAAGTTTTCTAAAAGAGGAGTATTCTTCCCTGGAGGAATATAAATGGCTACTACAGTGATAGTAGTGAAGTTGTTTAGTTTTAAGTTAGCTGCCATGATTTCTGCAGGAGAGAAAGATGGGAGGGGTTCATCAAGATGAGTAAAGCTTAGATGGTTAGAGTAGATAAGAGCAAATCATCCCCCTTTTTTGGGGTGATCAAAGTGAAATATATTGTACCCTTGGGGGAGAATGTCTCTATCTGGGATAGAAGGTTTCAGCCAAGATTTGGTCAGGACAATGACATCAGGGATATGGTTAGCAACCCAGGCATGGAAATCACTTGTTTTATTGAGTATACTTCTGATATTCATTGAGAAAAAATGAGATGTAGTTTTTGGGTAAGATGGGAACATGTTGGTTTGGAGGAATAGATGTTTTAGGGAGGGAGGGTGTGAGAGGACCAGGATTGGGGTGAATATCTCCTGCTAGGAGTAGGTAGATAGGGAGAAAGGGAGACTTTAGTTTGTGTGGATAGCAACAGAGGTATTTGACTTTGTATTTAGTATGTATAATGCTGGAAGGAGATATTTTGATCCTTGGAAGAGGAGTATCTAGGGGGAGTATAGATGAGGTAATATCCATGGATTGTTGCAGAGAAGAGAAAACATAGCCCTGAGAATTTGTTGGACTATTGAAGACTGGTGTTAAATAAGGATGGAAGGCAGTCAAACTTGAGAGGAAAAATAAAGGAGGCAGATAGAAAATGAGAAATTAATGCCCTTGCTTGAAATATTTGCATGTATTTATGCATGTATGCACACAACACCCACCTCACATAGCACACAACAAACACACATAGGCTAATGTATGCTGAGGCACATGAAAGCAATCTTCCTAAACAACAAAGATGTCCTAGACTGCCAGTTGACAAAGATATGCCTCAGCAAGCGGAAAGACACTCAGAAAAAACAACACAACACCACACATGCCACTTAATGGAGCCACAAACACTAAGCTGCTATGGTAAGCAAACACTTCCGAGGACTCTCATCATAGGAGACTCCATTATAAGACATACTGATGCCTCTCTAACCAGGCTGAACAAGGAGAAGATAGCGGTTAGTTGTTTATCTGGAGCCAGAAGCTCCCAAATCATGCTTGCAGTGAGGTCATTGCACCACAGGCACAGAAATGATTCCATTATAGTCCTTATAGGTGTAAATAAACTGAGACATACCTCCTTGGACTACATGAAGAGATACTTTGTATCTCAGGCTGCTATTAACTTGTCATTGAGAAGCAGGTTACCATCACCAAAGAATATGCCATAACATGAGCAAAACATGTTTGATTTTAACAATTGGCTGCCTTCCTGGTGTCATTCTAAGGGGATCCAATATTTGTCAGCTTAGGAGTACATGGTTAATATACCATGTTACTTTTCCAAGCGTGGTCTACATCTGATCTGCCCCCTCTAGGCTTTAGAATACTAGCTGAAACTTTATCCACCCCATAATGCCTTTTTAGGCAAAGCCAAATTGACAAACCTACAGACATATCAAAATCAGCTTAACCCTCAAGGTACTACTACCCAATGCTAGGAGCCTAACAAAGAATTACACTCTGTCCAAGCATGGTTTGAAGTGGCAGAGAGTACCCCAGCAGTGCAAGGTTTGAATGCCTCCCATACATTCAAACCAGCAGCTGCACAGATAAGCGCTAAAGATGGAGGGGTCTTTATGTACAGCAATAACAGGCTTACCTCTAGCGAGGTCAGACAGGATGACATGCTGGAGTTTTTCCACATGCAGATGACTACAGACAAAATCCTGCAGCATATCCTAGCCAACTATAGGTCACCCTCCCTAGCCAAAGAAGCTCACAATGAATACTTGAACCTACTGGACTCACTTACCATCCAACCTAACAACCTACTCATGGCAGACTTTAATTACCACTCAATAGAATGGGAATCCTACATTGCCTCAAACCTACAGACATAGAGATTCATGCACTTTTAAATATAAGCACCCTTGACCAAATAGTTAATACCAATAGAGGCTGCAAGATACTGTACCTCATACTCACAAATCTGGGAGAATGCAGCACCCACCCATTGCCTTGTTCTCCCAGGTAAAATCCAACCATAAAGATGTCTCCTAGAAAATCAAAATCAAATACATAACCCCAGTAAAACCAGTAACAGTTAGGAACTATTCCAAGCCAAATTACGTAGTATTATGTGATGATTTATCAAAGTTCAATGCCCCTCTAAGCCCCAAGAACACAGCAGTCTACATTGAATTGCTTTCAGAAACACTGTACAACCATGCCAATGGCTACATAGAGGCTGCTGTACCTACCAGAAGTAAGTCCACAACTCGCCCTAGAAACAAACAACCCTGGTGGCATCCCAAATTAAAAAGGATATACAACAAAAGGAAAAAATTATGACAAAACTCAGGAAGGGTAATTCCCATAAAGATAAAAACTCTGTCATCAAATTAAATACAGAACAAGCCAAGTAGGTCAAACAAAGCCAACGTTGAAGGTAAGATAACCCCCCAGGTGAAAGATAACCATAAGGCCTTCTAGAGCTATGTGAGAAACCTTGAGGGTAGCACACAACAACATACTGAACTATGGTTAATAATACCACATTTACTGAGCCTGGCAATATAGCAAACCTGTTAGTGGACAGATTCAGTTCCAACTTTACCCCCCTCCCATTCCCAAGTATCCCCCAATAATACTATCAAACATATCCCATCCAACTGTAAATAGGGAACATGTACTGGCTGTGCTAGTTAACCCCAAGAACACAGCCTCAGTGGACCCAGATAATGTCCTGGGGTGTCTCCTGATAAATCTAAAGCATGACCCCTGGAGTCGCTATTTAACTATAAACTTAAAGCAGGCTTTTCACTATGAGAACAGAAGACTGCAACAGTCAACCTCCTTCATAAGGGAGAACCTTCAACTGATCCTAGAAACTGCAACCCCATTAGTCTGATTAGTCTTATTTGTAAAGACATATAAATAATTGTAATGGAAATGATCAACAAAGATATGTGAGACCTCCTGACAGTGGATCCATCCCAGTTTGGCTTTGTCATAGGAAGGACATGCTTACTGAACCAAGTAGATTTCTTTGAAAATTTCACTGACCAAGTTTGGAGAGGACTGCAGACTTGGAGCAGTCATTGAACCCCCAAAGATGAGAACATCCTTTAGGAACGATTAACACAGACAAATGGCTGATGCTAAAGCCATGGCTAAAAACTCAGTGACAACAAATGCATTATAGTACCTTTTGGGGTAGTCAAGCACCCAGGAAAATATGTCATCAATAAAATAGCCCTAAAAGTTGATTCACTAGTCAGGGATCTGGGAAAATGTGTAGATAGTAACCTAGGCTTTAACCAACATGTGTTCAAGGTAGTAAGAAAATCCTTCCATATCACTCAACTTATGTAAGATATGGCATCTAGGTCCAGAGAGGTCATTGTACACTGTACTCAGTCCATAACAATGTCATCATGGAGTATAATGCACCATTTAATATGTACCTGACCAGACACATGCAGTAACTGGAATGTCCCCAAGGATTCCAAGCAAAAAGAATACAGAGGTTAACAAAATGTACTACACTGATTGCCTCTAAGCCTTATCTCTTTACTCAGAATCATACAAACTTCTGAGAGGTGATCTTTGCCTGGTATACAAGACAGTCCGGACCCTGTTTTGGTGAACCTTTTGCACATCTGCAAAAGAAACAGCATCAGAACTCCTAGATCAAAAGACTTAAATTTTGCTTGTGACATAAGAAGGACATGTTGGAGACAGATATTTTTCTCAGAGAATTCCCAATCTTTGGAACAGGCTCCCCATCCATGAAAAGCAGAGTTCCTCCCTAACCCTATTTAAGAGCAACCTAGACCAGTGGAATGGTAATCAGGAATTCACCCCTGGTCTGGCACCTATGTTTCTGATGGACAGAGGCAATCAGTAAATCATCCCCTATATAAATCAAATCTGTAGGTCACACATGGGTGGCACAGTTAGGCTTATAAGGGCCCTAGTGGTATCTTGTCCTGTATACACCTATGAACTTATTTACAGATATGTCTTATTTATATCTACAGTAAAAACTGTCTTTCGGCTTTTCCCGGTTAGGGGTCGCCACAGCAGAACTCCGGTCCGCTAATGATTGGCAGTAGATTTTTACGTGCTGGCTTGCTGGGCCTAATGCACAACCTTCAACGAAGGAACACCCATTCACGCATGTTGACACACAGAAGACGCTCTAACTGAGAATCGAACATGCAATGTCTAACTGTGAGGCAACAACACTACCGCAGCACCACAACCGCAATATTATTTATATCTACAGTAATATTTAAAATAAGCAGTAAAACTAACAAACACGTTCCATATATCTTCAGATATCAGATCTTAGTTCTATGACAATAAATTAATTCTTTTGATGCATCTTTTCTTCTCAGTCTCTGTGTTAAGTTCATTGGCAAAAATACTTACTAATAGTTAAATCCTAAATGTGTTGTAAATGTCCTCAATCCAGTATTTCACATTTCTTTTCCATAGTTGCATTACTATTTCTGTAATTCTTGCCTAGATCTTGTTTTTTTATATACCTTATTTTTAATTTCATAACTGGGAAATTATAAAGTTTTAATTAGGGTATTCAGTTAGAGTCCTTTTAGGAAAGTAAAATAAAGTATGCATCTAAAATATGCAGTATTACTGTTTGAATACCATGGAAATAATTAAGTTCTCTAATTCTCATATCCTTGGTAGCTCATTGTTCTTAATGTTTGCATTTAATTACTCGGTCATAATGTGGGGAGATTAAAATCTATTTTAA
Source organism: Protopterus annectens (assembly GCF_019279795.1). Classification (NCBI taxonomy): domain Eukaryota; kingdom Metazoa; phylum Chordata; order Ceratodontiformes; family Protopteridae; genus Protopterus; species Protopterus annectens. Next base: position 857,170,116 of record NC_056726.1, on the reverse strand, counting down.
TATTTTACTTTGAATTGAGCTTCTAGCATAGTCTGAATTTTAATAATATCTTTTTAAGTTTTTTTACGAACAGACTTCTCTCACAGGTGAAGCCATGAATTCATAATGAGAGTGTTTCAGGAAGCAACACATTGGTTAAATCTAGTCTCATGTGCATGGTGACTGATAGCAAGGCACTGGAATCTTTACTTCCCTTAGATTTCTTTTTATTACCATCATTTTTGCATAGCTGTAGAATCTTCACTTAGTGAACATTTTGACACATTGCACACCTTCCCTGTGAATCTGTTCATCACCAGTCACTCCTGTCCAGTAAATATAATTTAAACGCATATGTTAATAGGCCTTCAGTCATTTAGTAACTACTGAGGATTTTTCACCAAGATATTACTGAGAAGAAATGTTTACTCTCCAGAAGGAATTTAATTAAACATGCTTCCTTTTATGTAATTCCAGTTATGCACTGCACATCTGTAAATGGAGCTGCACAAATCTTTAAAGCATGTCTCCTTTATTTGATACAGTTTTAGGTAGGTTAAAGTTATTTATGCATTTAAGTCACAAAATAAGATGCATGAGGCTTATGCTGCGTGTACGTGTTAAACAGGAAAGCACGTATTCAAATGCTTCACTGTATAACACTTATAACACTAATAGTGGATTCCTCATTTTTAACATTTCATTTGATCACTAACTGCCATTCCATCATCCATAATTTTCAAAACATATCAGTCAGTGAGTTCTGCTAATTTTGAAACTGCTTAGATATCAACGACAGTGAAGTGAGAGTGAGAAACAAGATTTATATCAGTGTTGGAATATATGATTGTAAAGCCAGAAATATCACCTGTCTAAAAGGAATATCTATGTGCTGATGCCAGGCTGAATGAATCAGAACATGTTCTTTTTTCTGCTCCTATCATGTTTATCTACAGTTGTATGTTCTCATTTAAAAAAGTATCAGTACCATCATCATCATCATCATGTCTTTCATCATCAAGAATGGACCCTATTTGCCTGTTTTTTACATGGGGTCAGGGTGTCATGTTCATGTGCACCATACTAACTCTCCTGATGTGTTTACAGTCTTCTCTATTCTTTAACAGTCATGTCTGACTGTGGCAGGTCTTATCTCACTCAAACCATCCATCTCTTTGGTGGACATCCTCATTTTTCTTGCCTTCTTCTTGTCTGTCCCAAATCTTCTTCACCAAATCATCTGCTGCTCCTGTATATGTGCCCAAACCACAGTAATATGTACTCTTTGACATTCTCTTCATCTGGACCTAATTTAACTTCTGCTCTTATGTCCTAATTTCTTCATCTGTCCCACAATGTGCATCCTACCACCCATCTCAGGCACTTCATCTCCATCAGCTGTAACTTCCTCTCCTGCTCTGTCTTCTCTGCCTATGTTTCTCTATCACACGGTAGTACTGGTCACGCCACTGTTTTGTGCACCTTCCTTTTCACCTTCTTTGGCATTTTTCTGTAACGCACTACCATTGACAGTCTGTGCCAGTTGGATGCAGTCACTTTGATTTTAGATTTGACCTCCTCATTCAGACTTTCCTTCTCCTTAATCACCCCTTTCAAATTTCACTTTCTTCTGATTTCCTCATTTACATGAGAGCTATCTTATATGTATTCAATTTCATCCCATTTGCTTTAAGTTTTACATGGCATTGTGCCATCATTTGATGAAGTTCCTGTTCAGAGTCTGCTTATAAATGCCACATTATCTGCATACAACAGCTTTGTTGATCTGTCCCCTCTTTTCTGTTCGTTAATGTTGTCCAAGTCTAGCATGAGCAGCACTGGGCTCAGAGATGAACCCTGATGCACATCCAGTCCCACTGGAACCCTCTCTGTGAGTCCTAAGTACTGCTCATGCTGGTATAATTTGGTTTTGTGTATAACTAGCACTAATTCTACTAATGTCAAAAGGAGACACTTTTGTTTGTCCAGATTTCAAAGGATAGGGAAGTATGCTGATTCTATAGACATGATGACATATTTTGCTATTACATCAAATAAGGGTAAAAGGGCAGTGGAGTGTATTGGATTCTGGAACATTTTAATACTAAATAGAGATTGAATTTAAGAAGAAACAGAAGTGGAGGTGTTTTGGAAAACTATGGTGACTTGTGGTGTCATTTTGGGGAAGATGTTTTATTACCTGTTTCTTTAATAATTATGATGACAGGGACACTGCAACTGGCAATTATTGTATGATATAGTATTTGTAAGGGTAGATGTATGGCGAGCTCTTTCTGTAATGACTGACACTTACCTGTGGAGTTATTCTATTTTGGAGAACTAAGTATTTATTTTAAGGGACACTCTTCTTGCAGCAAGCAAGTCATGAAACTTTGATACATGGATTTATATATTTTTCTGCATGCATCCTATTTATTGCATTTTTATTTTTTCTATGTAAATATCCTATCTATGTTTACAGCATTTTATTGGCATCATCCTTGCATTTTACTCTATATTTGCACGACTTTTTTTATTATTCAAGTAAAATTAATTTGTTTACCTTTATGCCGCTGTGTTTGGTATTCATTTATTTATTTATTATAAGTGTATTTATGCAGTGTTGTTTAGCTGAGAAGAGGATAACTGTTATTTACACTATGTGGTAGCAAACTGTAGGGCTCACACCTGTAAGAATGCTTCGGATAACTACCATTAAAAGAGATATTATTCAGTTTTATGTAAGAGCACACAGGTAATTGGAAGTTTCTGACTTTCCTCAGAATGGTGGCAGGACTACGAAGGCCCGGCAGAAAGCTATGGGGAGTTGGAGCATTATACTAGCCTTCTCTGAAAACTCTCTCTATATGTGTTTATCAGTGTGTGTGTGTGTGTGTGTGTGTGTGTGTGTGTGTGCGTGTGTGTGTGTGTGTGTGTGTGTGTGTTTGTCAGAGTGAGTGCACACACGTGTGTGTGTGTGTGTGTGTGTGTGTGTGTGTGTGTGTGTGTGTGTGTGTGTGTGTGTGTGTGTCTGTATGAGTATAGACGTGAGGAAAATATGAATGTACTACAAAACATTAGTTCACAGAGAGGGTGGTGAGGCTCTGTTAATGAACAGTGTGCAGTTCATTTTGGCTGTGAAGGTTAGAAGCCCATGCCCAGGACTGCAGTACATATTCCCTCTATGCTGTTGATTCCAGGTTGCATTTAAGGGAGAATCTTTTGATTCTTGGCTGAGTTGCCTTCTGTGTGGAGTCTCCTTGTCCTCCCTGTGTTCAGGTGGGTTTTCTCCAGGTCCTTCATTTCTTCCCACATTCCAAAGACATGCAGCAGGTGGACTGGACACTCAAAATTGGCCTTAGGTCTGAGTGCATGTATGTGGTATGTGGTATGGATGAATTACCACAGCAGGGCTAGCCTGCTGGCGGTGTAAACCTTGGCTCTAGATGACTGTCACTGTTGAAGTGACACCCCGGCTCCATGTGCAAAAATAGGAAAAGGGGTTGAGAATGGATGGATGGATTTCAACAGAGTTGTCTGCACTTTCTTTTTTATTATCTCACCCTTTGTGGAGACAGTGATGTCACATCATCTTCTGTTCTGTCTGGCAACAGTACTAGTTCTTCACAATAATTTCAGTCTTTTTAGGAATAAATCACTTAGGTTCATAGAAACTTACTCAGTGATTGATCCATGATAGTCTTTAGAAGCCCAGCCAGACATTTCCATGATGTTTTTAGCCCATATATTTAAAATATGAATAAGCTAGAGATGAGTGGAGCATCTGCATGTTACCCCTATGAGGGACAAGGGTTCTTATATTCTTTAAAACCTTACTGAAATAAAACAACCTACAGCATGACATAGCAGTTTACTGCATTTTAGCCAAAAAAATGGAGTTAGCCATAAATCAGAGAGAACAGCCAAAACAGTTTTAACTAACCCCTTGAATTTTGTTGTTCACTGTGTTATGATCATTTCATAATTTTATTTTCCACATACTTTTTTTATAGAGTCATTACTGTTTCCTGTACTCCATAGTAATTACGAGTTAATAATATATCTTTGCTCTTCCATGTGGAAACTAGCATAACTGTACCATTAAACTGTCATGAAAATGTTATCAAATTTTTTCTAATTTTTCACATCCAAATCAGCAATAATGGACTTGACCTTTGTTAACTAATTTTTACAAAAATAATTCTGTTACATCAGATTTTGTCCTTATGTTTGAGCACAGTGAGTAAAATTGGAATAATTTTACTTTTGCCTTTAACTGACACAAGATTTTTGAGAACAGTGTTCTTTTTATAGACCTTTGTGGTCTCTCAAGTTGAGTGATATATTTAGAAAAATGCATTCTAATGGTGATATGTTTAGAAAAAATACATTCCAAAAGGTGAATTATATTCAACAGTGAATCTGATAAGTATGAGTAATGGGGTATTAAGACTTCTTTGGATCTAATGGTGATGCCTTTGGAAATTAGATGGGCCAGATAAAAGGCATTCCAAACTACTGTGGAGACATGATGGTCAAATGATAAGGAATTATCAACAAGAGTACCCAGATCCCTTTCAACAGTGTCTAATTGGAGGGGTTCATCTCCTATATGGTAAGTGAAATTGTTTTGTTTACCAAAATGATCTATGTTACATTTTTTATATATATTTAATTTGAGACCATTGTCCTTGCACAGATTTTTAATATGGTCTAAGCCGTGTTGGAGCAGCAAAAAAACAATTTACAGTCATCTGCAAATGTGGTTAACCCTAAGCCAGAAGTGCTGGCTGAAGGTCTGAGAAATATATGCCAAATAGGAGAGGGCTTAAAACTGAACCCTGTGGTATGCCACTGGTAATGTTTTGCTTTCAAATGTGGCACCTGCTATTCTAACCACACAGGTTCTGTCAGACAACCAGGTAGCTATCCATTACACATATAAGGATTTATATTCTGATTTACAAGTCTTGACAAAATTGCTTGCATGGGCAATAGTGTCAAAGGCCTTGGCAAGTCCAGATATGCTGTATGCACTGAATAACCAGTATCCACTGCTTCAGTCACTTTTTCAAAAAATGAATGATGTTAATGAGACAGGAGCTTCTTTTGATAAAACCAAATTGATGAGGGTCCAAGGTTTAGATTTTTGATGTCCAGATTAATGAAGTCTGAGTTAATGTGCTCCATAAATTTATATATGAGGCTAGTGAGACTAATGGGTCTATAGTTACCAGGGTCCGTGGATGGACCACCCTCGTGTAATGGCATTACAGTAGTTATTTGCAAGTCTTCAGGAATGTAACCAGCAGAGAGACTTCGATTAAAGAGTTGAAGTGAGAGTTCAGAAAGGCCATATTTGGTACTGATAATCAGGAAACCTTGTATGTTGTCAGGCTCTATGGATGAAGTATTCTTAATTTTTGAAAGAGCTGAGACTACTTGTTCCATAGTAATTAAGGGTGGGCTTTGATTGTGGAACCTGTGGGATAGCTATAACTGTGTGTGGAGTACAATTTGCACTGAATTTGTTAGCTCTTCTATTGTCTATTTCCTTTTGGTCAGAGTATGTAGTATAATTGTGGACCAGCTCTGGACACTGTTGAATGTTTGTTCTTAACTTTCTGACACACTTAAAGAAAGATTTGCACTTAGTTTTGGTTTTAGTTGCTATTTTAAGATCATGCCATGCTTTGAGTTTCCTAAGGGCTTTTTTAAGTTCTTTGCAAGTTTGCTTAAGTGTTAGTATTTTATAACCTAGCCTGACTCCAACCCCATCCTAAAAAGCACCTTTAATAGCCTTCTCTTAACTCCAGTATGCTGCCACACCCTTGGAGCTCACCAATTAAGGACCAGACAACATTGATATGCCATCTGCTAACTTTTCTGCAGCCAGCTTGGTGGATATGGATATCTTGATCAAAGTGGCAATTGTCTCATGTTCACTGACAAACACTTAAACCTTAAAGTAAAGGATTAAGTATGCTTGAAGGATGCATACACAATGTCACTGCAGGCTAACTGTCACATAAAAGGACACATCAGGTTGTCAAATCCAGGCACACATAGCACACAACACACAGATAGACCAATATATACTGAGGCACTTAAATGCAATCTTCTTAAACAAAAAGACAAAAAGACCTCCGGGACCACCCATCAGCAAAGATTATCGGGTCTATATCATATATTCAAAATTCCAAAATATCGAACACCATAAGCTTGAACTTGGAATTTCGAAATATGATAACATTGAACACTCAGAATAGCAAATTTTTTCCCAGGGAAAACATTTGCTGTTCCGAGAAACATACACAGGCACACCAAAATAAATAAATCACACACATACACTTAACAAAACCTTACTTCTAACCCAACACTAAACCTTACATACATTCCTATCTATCAATTAACCTTAACCCGCACCCTAACGCTAAGGTCTGTAACTATTGCAAACTTACCCTATGAAACTATGCACAAACAAACTAATAAATACACACACATACACTTAACAAAACCCCACTTCTAATGCTACACTAAACTGTACATACATTCCTGTCTATCCAAAAACCTTAACCCGCACCCTAACCCTAAGGTCCGTAATTATCGCACACTTACCTGCACAAAACTATACACAAACAAACTAATTAAAGCACACACATAGACTTAACAAAACCCTACTTCTAACCCTACACTAAACCATACATACATTCCTACCTATCCACTTATCTTAACCCACACCCTAACCCTAAGGTCCGTATGTATCGCACCACAGTGGAGGAAATAGCGAAGCCAAGGAACAGCCCACCGAAATCTTGCCCTAGGTAAGAATCCGATGTTCTGGGGCTTCACTATTGTCATCCTTCAATGTAGTTGGTTCAATATTATAACATTCGAAGTTTTGCAACTTCGATGTTATAATATAGACCCTGATTATACTAGGCAAACCAAAAAACACTCAACAAAAGTAACACCTAACAACGTACATACAGCTTCAATCAGTGGAGCCCCAAATACAAAGCCCACAGGGCAGGCATGCACACTTCCCAGGACTCTGAAAAAGAAGAAGATAACAGTTAGTTGCTTGTCTGGAGCCAGGATCCACTAAATTATGCATGCAGTCAAGTCACTGCACCACAGGTACCAGTATGATTCCATCATAGTCCATGTAGGTGGAAATGACCTGAGACATACCTTCCTAGAGTATGTGAAGAAAAATATTATAGATGTCTCTATGTGTGTCGGGCTGATATGAGTCTGTCATTGAGCAGCATATTACCTTTACTAAGAGTGATGCCACAATGCCAAAAAAAGACTGATTTTAACAACTAGCTGAGTTTCTGGTGTCATTCTAAGGGGACCTAATGTTTGTCAGCATGGAAGATATAGTTAACAAAACATGTTGATTTGCCAGGGGTGGTCTGCACCTTTCCCCTCTAGGCTTTTGAATACTGGATAAAGCTTTATTCTTCCCCGTAGAACCTTTTTTAGGCAACGCCAAATTGACAAACCTACTAACATGGCAAAATCAACTCAAATGAACCTTGGGATGTTACTGTTGAATGCCAGGAACCTAAACAAACAGCAAATCTCCCTCCAAGCCCTCCTCATCCTAGAAAATATAGACGTCTGTGCAGTTACTGAGACATGGTTTAAAGTTGCAGACAGTACCCTGGCAATGCAAGGCTTCAGTGCCTTCCAAAATTTCAGAGCAGTAGCTGCACAGACAGAGATTAAAGGTGGAGGTTTCTTGATACTTGTCAATAACAAGCATACCTCTAGGATGGTTAAAATGGATGATGCATTAAAGTGTCTTCATCTGAAACCACAGATAAAATCCCATGGTGGCAAATTCAGTTCCACCTTAACTCCCCACTCACCTGCAGCAACCTCCCATAACATACCTTCAAATACCTTCAAACATAACCCATCCAGCTATAAATAGAGAGCATGTCCTGACTGTAGTCACTAAGGCCAAGAATACAGCCTCAAGGAGTCCTGATAATATCCCAGGATACCTTTGGAATAGTCTAAAACATGACCTATTGCAGCCACTAGAGTTACTTTTTAACTATAGTCTTAAAACAGGCTTCATCTCACAAGAATGGAGAGCTGCAACATTCCTTTTCACAAGTGCAAACCATCAAGAGATTCCAGAAACCACAGACCCATTAGTCTGACTTGTGTAATATGCAAAGCCATGGAAATAATTGTCATGGAAATGCCCAGCAAGGACATATGAGATCTTTTGACACTGGATCTATCTGAGTTTGGCTTTGTGAAAGGAAGGCCATACCTACTGAATCTGCTGGACTTGTTTGAAAAGGTCATCAAGGCAATGGAAGAGTGTAAAACAGTACAAACTGCGTACCTTGACCTGACTAAGGCATTTGATACAATACCCTTTCTGGCATTGTTAACAAACTTATGGAATTAGGCATAAACCCCTATATAACACATTGGATAGCCAGCTGGCTCACAGATAGGACCAAGGTAGTTAAGATTGGTGAGACCACCTCCTTAAAGAGGCCAGTCACCAGTGGAGTCCCTCAAGACTCTGGATTGGTGCAGCTCCTTTTTGGATTCTACTTCTCAGAAGTCAAGGCAAATGTCAAAGGCTAATGATTGCAAACTAGGATCAGTCATAGAATCCACCAAGATGGTAACATCTTACAAGAGGGTCTAACACAGATAACTGTTGCCAAAGCCATGGCTTAAAACGCAATGCAAAAAATGCATTATAGTAACTTTTGGGAAGTTAGCCACCCCTGGAAACTATGTCATCAGTAAAACACTCCTAAGATTTGACCCACTTGTCAGGGATTTGGGAATATATGCAGACAGTAACATGGCCTTCGACCAACATGTATCCATGGTATAAAGACATCCTTTTATGTTGCTCAACTTATAAGTAAGTGTATGGCATCTAGGTCCAGGGAAGTCATTGTACCACTATACTTGGCTCTCATCATACCCATCAGTATACCCCTGAGTATAATGTCCCCTTTGGTACGTACCTGACTAGACACGTGTGGCAACTGAAACATCAGCAAATTCTCTTCATAAAAAGAATACAGGGCTTAAACACAATGTCCTATGTGGACCACTTCAAACCCCTATCTCTATATTCTGTCTCCTACAGACTATTGAGGGGAGATCTATGCCTGGCATAAAAGGCATCCCTGGACCCCACTCTGATATACCTTTTGCACATCCTCAAAACAAACAGCATCAGAACTGCTAGATCTAAAGACCTAAATTTTGCTTGCAGCATAAATAGGGCATGCTGGAGAGACAGATGTTTATCTTAGAGAACTCCCTCTTTCTAGAACAGGCTTCCCATCCATGTGAAACAAAGTACCTCCCTAACCCTATTAACTTGGACCTTTGGATGGGAAATCAAAAATTTACCCATGGTCTGACACCCATGTCTCTGATGGACAGAGGCAGTCAGTAAATCATGTTATAACTGACAATCCCCCCTATATAAACATATAAAAGATGTAACTTTTGGGATACATTTGAGTTGCAAGGCTAGGCTTATAAAGTCCCTAATGATCATTATCCTAGTATAAACTATGAACCTATATTGTTCCTTAACCTCTCCAAAGCCATTGATACAGTTTACCACCAGCTTTTATTACATAGACCATTCAGACCCTCAATAAAAACAACATAGCATGGTGCAGATAAAGTGCATAAAACTGGACTGGTTCTCTCTTTATCTAGAAATAAATACAAGTAGTTATACCTCAAAGATCTATATTAGGTCCTCTCATTTTTACATATTTATCAGTGATATGCAAACAGCATCAAAATAAGCTAATATTATACAATATTCAGACAGACAAGTTGATCCTGGTCTGTTCAGCACATAGTCACCCCACCTACATTTTATAACACAAGAAGCCTTTCTCTGCGTAGATAGCTGGCTCAAAAAATCCCAACTACTTTTAAATTCTAAAAAAAAAAAAAAAAAGATACATTTTTTTTTCCCAAGCCAGCAGTAATCACAAATGCTAATGTTAAACATAACTTCCTCTAATGTCACCAAGACTGAACAAGTAATACATACAAAGCCACTATGGATGATACATATTGAAAAGTTTAATTTTTATTGTCACAACCAGTGCATTGCCCGGAAGACTAAGAAACTTGACCTGTTATACAAGACTAATCCCTGCCTCATTTTCTAAAGTAACACTCCAGTCTCACTTCTTCTAGAATGAGAATGCATATTCAGACTTCACAAACTGTCCAAATTAGACTAAAACTAACAAAATCACCAAATGTGTGATTGATTTAAATTCAAAACTCATCAGCACATCTCAAGAAAGTAAACCTGCTAAAACTCTTTAACTTTCTTACATATGCACAGTTAAAAGTAGTCTTCAAAGTGCTACATCATATAGTATGGGTTCCAGCCATTGCTGACTTACTCCTTGCTAGACATCTAAGATCCAAGGACATGTACTTTACATTAACTCACTGAGAACTTAAACCGATTAAACTCTCCTTTGCAAGTACACCTGTTAAAAACACAATGTACTACCTTGCTTCACCCATAATGAAATACCTTAGACACCCTCCTCAGGTAACATTATCTAAATTCTCTGTATAGCTAGAACCATATCAGGCTACTGTCCCTTTATTTTCATCGCTGTCCAAATGCTATTTTTCAAACCATTTATGTCTCTCTGAAAATAGATGTTTTTTGATGTTACTCTAGGCTATTGACCTGTGAAGATCTTAAGCCTAGTCATGCATTCCCATGATAGTTTTTAATCCTTATATTTTGCATATGAATAACACAGGGACAGATGAAACAAGGTTATGTTGGGACATTTACTTGTAAGCCATATCCATGAGGGACATGGGTGCTAAACTCTGGGTTAATTTGTGGTTTCCCATTCCATTCATCCAAATTATATTTGAGTAGAGTAAAATAAATATTTTACTTTATGTGAAGATGAAGGTGGTTCCAAAGAAGAGATATAGTCTGCGTTACAAACCTGTAAGTGGTGTCAATGTTGTTTGTTTTTCATTTATATAAATGTAATATTGCCTATGTTATATGTGATAATTTAATGAAGATGTTTATTGTAAAAAAAATAAAAAAAAATATCCCTCCAACATGCTATGATTGTTGCAAAAGAGTTTGAGAGCCATTGAGTAGATGTTTATGCTACTGTTGGACCATTGGACTTGCAAATGACTAATAGTTTTAACAGGATAGGGTGTGTTGAGGCTCTCTCTGTGAGGCAGAGGTAACCTCTTATTTGCTTGCATGATACCAAGAAGAGGGACAAGACTTTGAGACAGTCTGCAGAGTTTTTGTAATTTAAATCCTTATATCTGAGTGACAAGACTTTGAGACAGTCTGCAGAGTTTTTGTAATTTAAATCCTTATATCTGAGTGACGCCTACAGGTGCATCTGCAGTTAACTCCTACTGATGCCTCTAGGCGTCAAATATTGCTTATTCATATTTGCATCAATAATTCCAAAACCAAATCATGCTTTGTACAAGGTTTTAAAATATTTCATCTTAAAGCTTACACAACAGTAAACTCAACTGCATTAATATTTTACCTCTGTCTAGTGATAAAACATTGTGGTCACACCAGTTGTGACAAAAGTTTGGACGGGTACAAAGTGAATGGGGCATTATATTCAATGACTGGCTTAATGATAGCGAAGTACAGTGGAAAGTTTCTGTTCCAGGACCCGTACACCATAACTTTATATATAAGTTGTGCAGAAACGAAGACCTTCCTTACAATAGTGGATACAGGTTGATCAAAGGGTAGTTCATTGTTGGCATAGGCTCCCTGATCTCCCGATTCCCAACAGGATCAACTTTCATGACTGTGTTGTTAATGCAGTAGTTATAAGGGAAGTCATGCTTGTCAAAGAATAATTATACAGTTCTCGACATTTAGTTTTAGTCCATGGTTTTGACACCAGCTATTTGTTTGGGAAGGGCCTTCTTAAAGGATTTTGGTCATTTGCAGATTTGGTCAACCATAAACCCTTAACATTTGCTTTGACCACAAGAAGTAAATGCCAAAGACAAGTGGCCTGAGGACTGAACCTTGAGGCACAACACTATTGACAAATCTTTTTCGGGAGATAGAGCCACCCACACTAATTTCTTGAGTTATATTTGTGAGCCAGTCTGCTATCCAACAAGTTGTATTTATTTATTTTACATTTGTTGACTGGGAGAGTCCATTTTCAGTGGAGACCCGGGGAGAAAAGCTCCAAGAGAACAATTTTTTTTACAAAACATAGTTTTAAGGGCAGACTTTTGACATACAATTTCCATGGAAGAGACTTTGACATACATATTAACTAACATATAGGATACATTCGTTCTCTACAATATAATAGTACATTTTAGAAGATATTCCTAAGTTTAGGATACCTGTGATAGATTTACTATCAGAGTAAAACCAGAGAGACATAGAATAAGGCTCCAAGAGAGCAGATGATGCTCGCTATAGTTGAGAAGGATAACAAATTGATTTACAATATGTCTTCTCCTGGTTTTAGTTGCTTATGGAAAGCACAACATTGTTGGGGTAGTTTTCCCTAACTCCTGGAGAGATGGGATGTGCAGTAGATAAACAGTCCTAAGTGGGTACAGTACTATGATTGGCTGGCTTAGCAGAGTTACTTAAGTTAGATGAAGTGTTCTAATTAGACATTAGCTAGGGGGGATATAGGAGCACAGTCAATTATTCAAAAAGTGAGGTTTAACAAGTTTCTTGAACTGTGATGGGGAATTATTGTCAGTTATGTGGGCAGGAAGGGAGTTCCAGGTTTTTGCTATACAGTGGCTGTAGACCGATTTACCAGCTTCATTATTAAATTTTGTTACTTTGAGGAGGTTTTGTGTGCTAGACCTCAAGGGCCTGGTGGTTGTATAGGGTTGCAAAAGATTTTGTAGGGCTGTGGTGTTTTCAGAGTTATGTATTATTTTGTGGGCTAGTGATAGTTGACTGAGTTGAAGTAGTAGTGGTAGTTCTAGCCAATTGAGTTTTTTTAGGCATTCACAGTGATATGTTCTGAAGGGAGAGGTTGTAGCAAATTTGGCTGTCTTATTATAACAACTGTCAAGTTTGTTTAGGTCGGATTTGCAGAGATTTATAAGCATGGGAGAGGCATGAAGTAGGGTGGATAGTAGGTGAGTCCTCGCTATTGTAGTTTTGGATTGGTCAGTGAGGAATTTTTTTATTGTGATACAGTAGGCCATATTTTTTATGTACTTTTTATGGTTACAGAAATATGTAGGTCAAATCTAAGTTGATTATTTATTTCAACCTGTAAGAGTTTGGTATGATCTGTGGGGGTGGTTGTGATCTTGTTAAAGGAGGAGATGAAGAAAGAATCAGTGGGAGGTGTGGCTCTGTGGGAGATAAAGAGTAGTAGCTTGGTTTTACTTGGGTTCAGAATGAGCCTTTGGTTTGTAATCCAAGTTTCTGCTAGGGAAAAGCATTCTTGTGTTAGGGAATGAAGGATGTCAATTGATCTGGCTGCACATATTATGGTGGTATCATCTGCATATTGCACTACTGAGGCTTTAGGAATACTGTTTGAGAGCTGATTGGTGAACAGGGTAAAACGAAGTAGCCCTAGGATGGAGCCTTGGGGTACTCCTAGGGAGAGTGGTAGGGAGGGGGGAGAGTTGGTTTTGCCACATAACAGCTTGTTTCCTTCCCTCTAGGTAGTTTTTGAACCAGGAGATGGCAGGGGTGGTAAGGTTTAGAGGTGCTAGTGAAAAAAGGAGTTTTTTGTGGTTAACCATATTGAATGCTTTGGACAAGTCAAGGAAGGTGGCAGATACAAGGAGTCCATTGTTTCTGTGAGTATTGACAATTTTAGTGAAAGCTGTTAGTGCGATGGTGGTGCCATGAAAGGGTCTAAAGCCATGTTGTTGTGTTGCTATTAGATTTTTTGCTAGGAAATATTTCATTAGTTGCTTGTTTATTACCCTGTCCAAAATTTTAGATAAAGGGGGTAGTATGGCTATAGGGCAGTACTTACTGAGTTCCAGGGAGATTCCCCCTTTATGTAGAGGGATGATATGTGATATTTTCGATAGCTTGGGTACTATATACTCAGAGATGAATCTGTTAATTTGGATGGAGACAGGATATGATATGGCTTCTGCAGCCAGGTGGAGGTATTCAGCGGGTAATTTATCTGTGTCTAGAGACGTTGGTTTGAGCTTCCGGAGTAGTTTTTCAGTGGATTTGGTTGATTTTGGGTGGAAGCTGAACTTGGGGCAATTGTTAGTTGGGGGTGGGGGTGGGTTTGCAGGGGTAGTGATGTTGTCATAGGGTTGGTTGTTTGCAAGGGTCTGGATAGTTTCTGTAAAGTATTTATTAAATTGAGTGGGGGTGTCCTCTTGGTTGTTATCTATTTTTGGGGTTAGGGTAGTTGTTTTAACTGGTTGTAGACTAGGGTTAATTGCTTCTCAAAATTTTTGTGGGTTGTTCCTGTGCATATCCTGTAACTTTTGATAGTAAGATGTTTTGCCTGTTTTGGTGAATTTTTGCCTTTGTTACATAGTTCAACGTATATTTATTTGTTCAACTGGGATTTACTGTTGAGGTAGTTGGTCCAGGCCTTGTTTCTTTTTTTGAGGAGGTATTTTGTGTCTGGGGTTAACCAGGGGGCATATTTAATTTTAATTCTTGTTGTTCTGGAGGGGGCATGATGGTTAAGGGTGTTTAAGAAGGTAGTACTGAAATATAATACAGCTTCATCAAGAGGTAGTTTTTTTTAAGGGAGTCCAGTTGCACATTTTAGGTCATTTATAAAGCTGGAGCGGTTAGAGTGGTTTTTGTTTTTAATTAGGTGTGTAGATATTTGGGTCAGTTGTGGTGATTTTGATCTGAGTAAGAATGTGGTTTGGTGGTCATTCAGGGTGTCTGGTAGACACCCTGCTAAGGATATTAGTGATGGGTGGGATACAAGTATCCAGTCTACAGTAGATTGGTGTTTGGTTCTCTTGTCTGTTCTTGTGGGGGAAGTGATGAGTTGGGTTAGGCCATGTAGGTTAATATGGGAGAGTGGGTTATGACTGGAACAGTTTTGCCAGTCAGTATTAAGGTCTCCTAATACTATGCTTTCCTGGGGAAGGAGTTAGATATCCATTCTAGGAGTTTATCTGTAATGGGAATATTGTTGCCTGGAGGGATGTAGCATCCTATGATGTTGATGAGTTTACTATCATTAAGTTTTAGTTTTGTTAGAGTATTGGGATTTACAACTACCTATGAGAGTTTATCTATCATACATGAGTGTGGGATGGTGTTGATTGCCTTTCTGAGGTCTAGGTATGTGGTGTTTACTAATTTGCCCTCATCCATTGCCTTCTTGAAGAAGGTGAACATATTACATAGGGAAGTTCTGTCCTTGAATCCAAACTAGCCCCATGAATAGTTTATAGGTTATCCATGTTCATGAGTGTGTATTAGGGCTAACAACCACTTGCCCGTTTTAAAGCATAGTCATGCATCGCACATTTCCGGCAAGCTCTGGTCCCGTTGGTAGGGTAATCAGAGGCCTGGGAGATGTAATATTTACCAGCTGCTGTGTCCATTATAGACACAGGTATCAGACCTGGTGTGAATTTTCAGTTCCTCATCCAGCTGTCTAAGTTGCACTCGAATTGGTTTAGGGAAGAACTCTTATTCACATGGATGGGGAGCCTGTTCCACAAAAAGGGCAGTCTCTAAGACACATGCCTGTATTTCTCAAGCATGTTCTATTTATATAACAGGCAATATTTAAGTCTTTATAATGAGTAATTCTGGTGTTTTTGTTTTACAGATATGCAGGATGTCCATCAGAGTAGCTTCTGATGATACCCTGTATGTCAGGCGTAGAACTCCTCTGACAAGCTTGTAGAAGACAGAATACATGGATAGACTTTGAAGCGTTTGGCATAAGACTTTTTATTTATGTCCTGTATTCTTTTAGTTAGGAACTCTATGGACATTTCAATTGTTAGACATGTCATACTGAGTACATACCAAATGGGACATTGTACTGAGTGATAGGTCTGATGAGTGCCAAATACAGTGTAACATTGAACTCCTTAGACCTAGATGCCACCTGTGCTTACAACATGCACAATGTAGAATGATTAGCCTACTGCCATAAACATGTAATTGTCAAAGGCTAGATTAAGCTGTACGTGTGTCCCCAAGTCCCTGACTACTAGGTCAACTCCTAGGGGTGTATTGCCAATATGGTAGTTACCAGGGATGGCTGACTTCATAAAAGAAACTATTATGCATTTCTTACCATTTAGTTTTAGTCTATGGCTCTGACACCAATTATTTGTCTTGGTGTCAGCCCCTCTTGGAGAACATTAGTATTGGTGCGGGATTCTGAGACTGCTCCTAATTTGCAATCATCTGAAAATATGGTTAGACAGAAACCCTTGATGTTGGCCTTAATATAAGGCAACTAGATGCCAAAAAGGAGAAGTCAGAGGATCGATCACTGAGGAACTCTGCTGGTGACTGCCCTCTTTGTAGAAGTAGACTCCCCAGTTCTAACTTCCTCAGTCCTGTCTGTGAGCCAGCTAGCTATTCACTGGATGATATAAGGGTTTATATGTAAAGTCTTGAGTTTGTCAACAATGCCCAGGTAGGATATTGTGTCAAATGCCTTCACCAGGTCATGGTATGCAGTGTGAACCATTTTACCCTTGTCCATTGCAATGGTAACTTTCTCAAAGAAGTCCTTGAGGATGAGTAGACTTGACTTTCCCTTGACAAAACCAAACTGGGTTGAGACCAGTGTCTGGAGGTTTCCTATGTCATTATTGATCATTTCCATGATAATTCTTTCTATGGCTTTACATATGAGACTAGTAAGACTTATGGGTATGTCATTTCCAGGGTCTGTAGATCGCCTGCTTTTGTGCAGAGGGATGACAGTTGCCATTCTCCATTCGTGAGGCATAAAGCCAATTTGGAAGCTATGGATAAATAGTGATTCTAGAGTGCCTGGGAGGTCACATTTCATGCTATTTAAGAAGGCAGCATGGGATACTGTCTTGGCTCATCAGTGCAGTGTTCCTGGCCTTAAAGCATTATGGATCTGTACACAAGAAATAGTTGGGGGAGTTATATTCCATGGTATTTCCTGACAGGAGGTTAGAGGGGTAAAATTAGAACTGAATTTTCTGCCATTTGGTTTGCTATATTTTCTAGTTTAGTGTAATTATCTCCATTAACAATGAGCTCTGCACACATTTGGGTATTGCCTTTGAGGTTATGGACATAGCTAAAGAATACCTTGTGGTTTTCCTTGGCCTGAGATGACAGATTTAACACAAATTTGGCTTTGTTAGGCTTTATTTGTCCTCTTGAGGTGTTTGTTTAGTTTGATGAGCGTGCTTTTATCCCGCTGTGTGATACACCTCCAAATTTATACCATAATGTTCTTCCTTCTACAGCCTATTGATGCTGCGATCTATCAGGGAGGCTTGTTTTTCAGCTGGTTCTGTACATATTCCTGATGGGTACTGCTGCCTCTTTGTAACTATTAGCATGCTTGTATGGGGTTTCTGTGAACAGTCCCATGTAGGCAGCAGTGTTCTCAGGATTTAGGAGGGAGGACTTGACATTTTGTCAGGTTATCACTTAATAGTAGGAAGTTAGCATTAGATTAGTTCCTGAATATTCCAGAGATAGCTGGGATTCTGAGTTTTATTTTATCTTCAAAAGAGACCATTTTGTGGTCTGATCTTACTAGAAAGGACATTAATCTAGGGGGTGTGCAGTATTTTTCCATCTTAGTAAGCACCAGATCCAGTCTGTTTGCTCCCCTTGTCAGGGTATTGAAAATCTAGTCTAGGGAGTTTGTGTTTATTAAGTCCAGGAATCTCTGTGCCTCCATGTTTGGTGTTGTATATGATTCGGGTTAATAGTAAGGTAATTAAAGTCACCCATAAATATGGTATTGAGCTGGATGGTGAGTATCTTCAATAAGCTGATATACTTGTTATGAGTTTCCTGAGTAATAGATGTTGGCCTATTGCTCGCAAAGAAGAGGCATGGGATTCTGCCTGTGGTAATATGAAATTGGAGAAGCTCAAGTGAATCATCCTTTTTGACCAGCCTTGAGGTATATTTATTTTTTATGTAAATTGTCCCTGCTTGTGAAGTAGCTAGTCTATATATTTGGAAGCCTTTATAACCTTTTACTGCCAGTGTGCTCTCTGCAGCTTTAAACCACTTCCCAGTGACTGCACAGACATCAGCATTCTCTAGGGTGAGGAGAGCTTGTATGGAGTGGAGTCTCTAGCACTGGGCAGTAATACCTTTAGATTTTCTTAGTTTTGATTTTCTATGGCAGATGGATTGTCAGGTTGAAATTGCCTAAAAAGGCACTATGAGGGAGGGCAATGTTTTATCCAGCATTTGAAAGCATAGAGGGGAGAGGTACAGACCATCCCTGGCAAAACAACATAGTTTGTTGACAATCTCCTTTCATGCTGACAAGTATTGCACCCCCTTAGAATGATGCTGGAAAACTAAGCCAGTTATTAAAATTAGTAATCTTTTTTCATATTGTGGCATAATTCTTGACAAAGGTAAAATTCTGCTCAATGTTAGGCTCATGCCAGCCTGGGACATATATACTGAGAGCCTGACTCAGGCCATTTACATAAATATGGACTGAATTATAGTGACAATTGTGGTCCAATGACTTGACTGCACATGTAATATGGTGTATCATAGCCACAATAAGCAACTGACTGTGACCTTCTCCTTATTCAGCCTGATGAGAGGGACATCAGTGTATCTTAAATGCAGTCTCCAGTGACCAGAATGCTGGATTGTACGTTGGCCTGCCTAATGAGCTTAGAAGTAGAGATTCCGAGGATTTGACAGCATGTGTTAATGTGGGTATTGCTTTAAAAGAGTAAGTTTGGGGCTGCTGAGGGCATTTGTTATGCGTGCTTTAATCTAGGAGATCTTTGGGCTTTAGGACGGTTACATTTTAAGTCTCTCAGCATACACTGGTCAATGTGTTTTGCTCATGCTGTGCATGACAGGTGCAGCATGTGTACTACTGATAGCTTGATTGACATTATCAGTGCTTTTATATGAGAGCTTTGCTTCCTGTGACATTGTGTAAATACATCTCTTACATACTGTGTCAGTTTGTTTGAGAATTAGCTATTTGTCAATGAACATAAGACTATTTCTGCATTGCCTCAGAATGGCCATATCCACCAAGTCATCACTTAAGATAGTGGAAAAGTTCATATCTAAGACAACAGGCCCTTTGTTATTGATAGAATAGTTCATTTGACAATATAGAATATAGTCAGGAGTATCTGGTTTACAACTCTATGGACAGTCTTTGCCACTGTGCAAACTAATTGCCCAGTTCACAACCATGTATTGATGAAATTTCAAGGGTGCTCTTATAGGAAAAATTACAACTCAAGGTGTCTTTGTTTATAAATGGCAGTGCCAAATACTTGAGAGGAACTGCAGAAGTACACCCTGACAATTTATGGATGAAGTATTCAGGGAGATACTCTGAAGTTTTCTTAGATAGTACCTAATCAAGCATTACTTATTTAAAAAAAATAGGCTTTTGTCAAGAATGATAAATAGTGGAGATTCACCTAAATGGCTATGGCCTGGCTACTGCTAGTGCTGGTTTCACCTCAGCTTCATACTCCTGGGATTCAATGTTTCTTCCTTTGCTTCTTCCCTAACCAGAAGCAAAAGGGTAGCACTAATCCCATGATGGGAAGCAGGGTCTTTGTTAGTCTCATCCCAGATGATACATGGTTTTGTATGCTTTTTGTAGCCTTTTCCTGGTAGATGCCTTGATTCATAACCAGATCAATTAGGAAGGACTTGGGTGCTTACTGCCCAGTAAGACACAGTCAGGAATCAATGCCCTTGTTTATTCATTCCTAAATGATTCTTTCCATAGCCCTACGGGTGACAGTGGCCAGGTTTAGGAGTCTATAGAAAAGTCCAGTGGTGCAATGGTTAAGGTGTTTGCCTCTAGTCTGCAAGGTTTGATTCTCACCAATGCAAAGTGCTTGCCTTATTAAAGGAGGTTGTGGGTTGGTATAATGGTTAAGGTGTTAACCTTACAGACAGGAGGTACAAGGTTTGATTCTCACCTCTAGAAAGCAAATTTTGGGTTGGGAGGGTGGCCTAATGGTTAAGGTGCTTGCCTTACAAACACAAGGTGCGGGTTTGAGTCTCACAAGGGATACTTGGCTATGCTTAAAATGGCTCTCAAGGGCAGTTAGCTTAGTACTAATCTACAAACCTATATTTATCTGGGTTCATTGATGCCCCACTTTTGAGCAAAAGGTTGAATGTTGCTGTCCTTCATTTGTCTAGCACAGAGCCTGTTTGGAGGCTGACATTGAATAACCCCTTTTGGGGGTCTGCCAAGTCATATTTCAGACTAACCAGCTGGCAGCCTGGTAAGTTATCCAGCACCTAAGAGATAGTGTTCTAGGCCATGGATAGTGATTTGAGGACTTGTTCTTGGGAGACAAGAGGGAATATAGATGCAGGTATGTGATCTGGGAATATAGGAGGGGAGACAGATTGAAGTTTGAATTAAATTTGTGTACTGGAAGTTTGGCTATGTCCTCTGGTTGGAGTGTGGATGAATTGGTGAAGAGAGTTTTTATTTATGAAGCCCACATATTTCTGGGCATAAATGTTTGAGGATGTGTAAGAATCCAGTTAATGAAGGGGTAGCTAAACTCTCCTAGAAGAATGATGTTTAGCTTAATGCAGAGGGACTCCGTACTGGTTATGTATGAGGTATGGGCTGAGGGGAAGATAGAGGGGGTCCTACAGTTAGCTATGATCTGGTAATGGAATTTGTTAATATTAAGTTGGGCATGGAGGAGTTCCAGGATGTTATCTTGTCTAATGAATCTAGAAGTGAAGTTTTTTATATATAAATAATATGGAGACACTGCCACCTTTATTGCCTTCATCTAATACAATGGACCTGAAAGTTTGGTAGACAGTGAAGCCCTGCACTGTAGAAGTAGTCTCATTCATCTTGAGCTAAGTCTCAGTGATGATGCATATATCAGTGTTTTCTAGGGTAAGGAGTGCTTGTAGGCAGTGAAGTCTTTTGTTAAAACCCATAGCACCCAGCATCAATACCTTGATGTTATCCAGAGTCTGTTTTATTATGTTGGAAGATTAAGGAGATTGATGCTACCCAAAAAAGGCACTCCTGGGTGAAAATGGGATGAAAAAGGATTTAGTCAATATATGAAAGCCTAGAGGGGATAAGTGCAGCCCATCCTTGGCAAGGCAGGTAAAACTGTCTAGTCTCCTACCAGTCTAGTATGTATTATACCCCCTTAGAATGATACCAGAAGCTAATACATTTGTTAAAACCAATAGTCTTTTGTTTATATTTCAGCATCATTCTTAGTGATGGTAGAATGCTATATGTATGTACTGAATATTTCCTCTTTCTGTGTAAAAACTGGTACTAAATGCATGTATATATATTGAATGTTACTGTTAATGTGATAAATTGTCTTTCTGAGGCTGTGATGGAAAGAAACATCAAACACAGTCTGATTTTTCAAGTAGACAAAAGCAAATAAACTCACAAAGCTTATAATAATCATGGCAAAGCCCATTTCTTCTTGAATACAACACTAGAATTATATCTGAACTTCAGCAAAACAAGCTACTGCCATTCACAGTTTGAGAATAAACCTAAAATGTCGCATTAATAAGTCATGACTTTTCCAATGCTTATCCTCCCAAGGTAAAATCAACCATCTAATAATACACCTCACAGTACTCATTGCTACCATCTCTCTGCTGCACAACCTAACAGTGATGCAACATTACATGATGTTCTCTGTTTTATTACCTGAGTCTATTAAAGACTACTATCCTATATTGTCCTAGACTAATCTCTCTCCAGTGAAGTCTAAGCAGATTAGGAATGCTGCTATTAATGTGAAATTTATTTGAAATAACTTGGAATGACCAGCTGACTGGCAGAAAAGCATGGCAGAGAGTGTGAAATCACCACAGAAATGGTGAAATATAAAAACATGCCACAATGCCGTTAGAAACTAAGACTGACAGATGCATACAGAGGTGTTCAAGATAAACAATTGTTGAGGAACTTTCATTGCTACAAGTGATAAAGGGTTGTAAGAACTGGAAGAGGCACTTGTTACCCACTCATATTCCAGCACAGACTAGCAGGCATCATGTCTGAATTTAAGGTAAAACAAAAACGGCTGAAACAACACTATTCCAGGAACATATGTTTCAAAAGATTATGGAGCTAGAAGATGGGGCTAGAATGGATAAAATTAGATTTTCAGCCATCTTGAAACAAATGAATGGAAGGAACTGTGCAGACATATGTAAATAATATTAGTGTACAACTCAACACCCTAATAATGGGTGATTTCAACTACCCCAGCATTAACTGGGAAAACTACTCATGTACCAACTCTTTTGCTCAACGATTTCTGGAATTCAAAAATTTCAATGCCTTGGATCAACTTATCCACACCCCCACCAGGGTCAGCAATATCCTAGACCTGGACATTACCAACATGGGCGACTGGCATTCCACACCAGAGGTCAATTCCTCATTGGTCAGATCCGACTATAAGCGAATCGATCTAGACATCCACATCCCGCCCCCACCTCCCATTAGGGAAACAACCGTAAAAAATTTCTCCAAAGCCAACTTCACGCTTCTTAAGACAGAAGTGATAAATTTCACGACACCTATGCAGATGGACAATAGAGGTACGACTGCTGAATCCTACACAAATGCACTTTATAAGTACTTACACAAGTGCATGGATCATGCTATCCCTAACAGAACCAAGATGCTATCCTCCAAAAAAAGGAATCCAATCTGGTGGTCTTCTGCCATAAACAAACTCTACAACAGAAGAAAGAAACTGTTGTAAAAAAAAGAGTAAAATCCCATGATTGGAGGAACTCCCTGGTCAGCCTCAGTAAGAAGCTGAGATCCTTCATAAAATCCTCCAAAGCTAGTTATAAAAACAAAATCACCACTGATTCTAAAGGCAACCACAAAGCATTCTATAGCTATGCCAAGAATCTCAATGGCAACACTCAGATCTGCTCTGAGTTCCAGCACAATGGCACTAAATATACAGAACCAACTGATATTGCCAACATCCTGGCAGATAGATTCAGTGCTAACTTTACCCGCCCACCTCTCACCCCATAAAGGGCCCATCTCTATATCAGAAGAATGCAAAGTTCCTGTAATCACGGCTGCACAGGTAAAAACCTCACTCTCCAAAGCCAAGAACACAGCATCCATGGGACCTGACAACATCCCAGGCAGCATTCTACATGAACTACAGAATGAACTGGCACCTCACCTAAGTACCATGCTCAACCAGAGCCTCACCTCAGCCTTTGTGCCCATTGAATGGCACACTGCGACAATTATCCCACTCCACAAAGAGGGAACCATGACATACTCCGGGAACTACCGCCACATTAGCCTGATGAGCCTGGTCTGCAAGGCCATGGAATGTATCATCATGGAACTCATAAACAAAGACATTGGTAATCTCCATACTCTGGACCCCGCACAGTTTGGGTTTGTAAAAGGCAGATCATGTCTCCTAAACCTGATAGACTTCTTTGAAGCAGTCAGCAAAGACATAGATGAGGGTAAGGTGGTTCACACAGCCTATCTAGATCTCGCCAAGGCTTTCAATACCATCCCCCACACTGGAATTATAGATAAACTCACTAAACTAGGTATAAATCCCTATGTCACAAGATGGGTTACCAACTGACTTACTGACATAACCCCCACTGTGAAAGTAGCATATTCCAAATCCGACATCAGACCAGTGACAAGTGGAGTACCACAGGGTTCAGTCTTGGGTCCTCTCCTATTTAGTATCTACTTCCCTGAAGTACAGGCTAACACAGAAGGTCTTTGGATAACTAAGTTCGCAGATGACTGCAAACTAGGAGCCATAATCGAAACTCTTTAACGATGTGGACATCCTACAAAAGGGCCTCACTGAGACAGATGCCTGGTGTCAAAACCATGGCCTCAAGCTCAGTGCCAAAAAGTGCATTGTCATCCCCTTTGGTAAAAACTCTGTACCCATGAACTACCACATAGGTGGTGATTTACTTAACACTGAAAGTGTAATAAGAGACCTTGGGTCACAGATGGACAGTAGTCTCTCCATTGATAATCACATCGCCACAGTGGTCAGGAAATCCTTTTACGTGGCACACTTCATCACAAAAGGTTTCTCATCCAGAACAAAAGAGGTCATTGTTCCCTTCTACTCATCACTCATTAGACCCATTATAGAGTACAACACCCCTTTTGGTATGTACCTCACAAGACATCTACAACAACTGGAAAGGCCACAGAAATACCTCACAAAGAGGATTACCGGCCTCAAACAGATGCCCTATGCAGACCATCTCAAAAAACTCCATGTTTACTCTGTCGCATGTCACCTACTCAGAGGCGATCTCTGCCTAACATACAAAGCTATGTCAAACCCAGAGCTGTTGGACATGCTGCACTTAAAGAAATCCCAGTCCCTCTGAGCTACATGCTCTAGGGACCTAAACCTTGTCACCACAATAAAGAGAACATGCTGGTGGGATAGATTCCTGTCCCAGAGACTTCCCATACTCTGGAACAGACTACCTATCTATGTCAAACAGAGTTCCTCATTAGCACTCTTCAAGAAAAATCTTGATGATTGGATGGGAAATAGGAAATTCACCCCAGGGATCACTTCTGTGGCTCTGCTTGACAGGGGCACAGGAAAATAATTTTCTTTGGTGGTGAAAGCCAGTGTACAATTTTTGGCTAGGCTTATATAGGCCCTAGGGCCAATAGCCTAATACCTACCTATGAACATATGAACTTATAAAAAAAAATGTTTAGGATAATGGTCAAGTATCCATCTGTATTATAACTGCATTGAAATGGCCCATTGAATAACGCTCCCTCAAAATATTCCCCATCCCCACAACAACATTGTACTGTAATGGTAAAATGTCAGTCCTATGGACAGAATGAGGAAATTATAGCTATTCCTTGGCAAAATGGGATGATAGATAAGGTGAGAATACTGAAATTTATGTGGATCTTTTCAAAGTCTTAAAAAAAGGAATGTCTTTTTCCAGTGATCAAGAAATGTAAATGCACCTGCATTTTAGAATTGTATACCCTGTGATTTTAGTATATATATTTTTTATTCTTTGGGTCCCAAAACATATACCCAGTAAGCAAGAAACCACTGAATTATCTATATAAAATGAGAGCAGAACGGAATGCAGGCGACAGGAGTACAAGTGAAGTGTCCGGAAGCTGTACAGAGCAAGGCCAAAGAACAGAGAGACTGAAAGAGAAGCCTTTGTCTGTGATTCACAAAGAGATGCAGGATAAAGTAAACAAATAAAAGAATGCTCTACAATATAACCTAGTCTGATGACCAGATCCTTCAGAAGATTCAGTCTAATGACTTGAATAGGAAAAGACTGATTTCACACTACTGGATGCACTTCGTCTGAGGTCTCAGTGTTATTTATTGTGCTGAGTAATAGTGTTTTATCTTATTTAAAATGACATTTCATTTTCTAAAGTAAAGAAAATCATCCATATTTTTAAGTGTATAGGAAACCTCAGTACCCTAGCTTGCCTTTCAAACAATAATTATGTGCCCCGTCTGGGTTAGGGAAGGGGAAGGTTAAAATAAATAATAATGCAATAATCAAGTAAAACTAGTTTCCGTAAACTAACACTGTAATGTACTTTGGAGTACTGAGTAGTGATGCGGAACAGGTAAGCAGGAGTCTCTGTGAGGTGTAAGATGATATAAAAGTGAATACCACGATATGAGTGGATACTGAGTGCATTTTTAGGTGTGACTATCTGGATGAATGGAGGAGCAAGAAACCAGTTATTTTCAAAGAATGAAGTAGCCATTAGAATCATTTTTCTGGAAAGCTGAAGAGCTGATGGAAGATCTCAGAATTTAAACAGGATTTAGGTTCATTTACCTAAGAAGGGGATTAAAGGAAGTTGTACTGCAAGAGGGCAAGGCAGAGACTATAGCCATTCTTAATTGCAAATTTGAAAGTCAGTTGTGTAGTATAAAATCTAAAAGAGTTTGAGGCTAGTCTGCATTTCACCAAATGGTCTTGTGAAAGTCAACTTGTTTAGACAAAAAAGGTAAATCCAAAGATCTATCCAGTAAGGGGGCATAGTTCAGGTACTTGGTTAAAGAGCAGGAAAAGAAAAAAGCTGCAGGACTGGTTGAGAGGGGCATTTGTTATATAGGTCATCTGAAAAGCAATGATGGAGCTAGAAAGTACAGTAATACCTAAGCAGCCATTGGTGAGTGATGGCTCAGATGACATAAGGGCAGTTTCATAGGTAACATTATCTACATAAAATGCTGATATTCACTTTTAACCAGAAAAATGAATATGCAGTTAAAATGTATATGCCAAAATGGCAAAATTGAAAGTGTGAATATAAACTTCAGACTATGTATAGTGGAGGAATGTTAGCTACACTGGAGGAAGCAGATTATAAAACAGAAAGTAGGGATCTTGAGTTTAAACGCCATAGTTACTAATGGGGAGGTTGACATGGAACATAAATGGTGTGACAGACAGTAATATGCCTGAATGAAAATTTGTGGTGTCTTGAAAAGAGTGCAGTCAAGGTGGTGATACTGCATGGAACACACCATGATAAATGGAAGCATGAAAACTGGATTAAAGGAAGTCTAAGGGAGGGATTTTATGCTTGTGTAAATGGGAAACCGTTAATACTACTGCAAATTGTTGTGGGATAAAAATAGAAGAGGAAAATGCAGATAGATTGGATAGAGTCATTATGGTAAAATGTATCTGGAAGGGTATAAGGATTGCCCTATAAGTGTATACTTACCCTGAACCAAGGATCTGGGAATTTAAGCAGCTCCCAGCTCTTGAAGAGTATGTTGGACTTTCAGATAGGTGTTACTTTGTTAGCAGGATTTTGGAATTTAATTTACAACAATAAAGATGTGTTGGAGGGCTGAGAAGGAAGGTACTTGGAGAATTACTGGGGAATTGTTGTCTTTGTTGGCATTATGAAGATGAGAAAAGGGCAGCAGAGTATTTGTATTATTCAGGAAAGAATATGACTTAGGATAGATATTTAGGGTGTATATTACAAAGCAACATGTGAGTTTGGTACAACAAGCAAAAAAATCATCCAATTACTTTGATAGATCATGGCCCACTTTTAATTGAATCGAGAGGGTTCACTGTCAATTTCCCCCCTTATTTAATAAAGTACCCCTTCCCCTTTGTGAGCTAGGTAAACAAGACACTTACAGAGCTACTGGATGAATTAGATATTAATGGGGAAAATCTAGTAAGGCAGTAGAACAGATTAAGCAGTTGGTAAATGAGATGGCTAATGAAATATGGCCATTACGTCAGGTATGTTAATTAGAAGCATTAAGGAATATTAAACAATTGCATGGTCAGGGAACTTTAGAAAGGGAGGAGCGGGAGACAGAAGGGCAGTAGAGGGTATCCCAAGTAGGTTATGGTGGATTATATGCACATTTTAAATGAACGTCTGGCAAAAATACTGAACTAAACCTTTTTTTTTGTTTCACCATCATCATCATCATCGTCATCATCATAAACACAAAACAAATATTTGATGAAAAGATTAATACAGCAAAAGGTAGAATGAATGATCTCAAAGTTAAGGATCCTAGACATAGGAAAGTTGGAAACAGAACCCAAAGAGATTAAGCCAGTAAGAGCTAATTATTGTAGGAAGCTGTATGATTAGGATACAGTGGTGGAGAAAAATGAGAGAAATATGAAAGAATATTTAGATCAAAAAACACTGATGGGTGAGAGATTTATACTGGAAATTTGGGAAGTGAGGAAAAGTCAAATTATAGGAAATGCAGTAGGGACAGATGGCATTTCTGTTGAAGTTTGGCAGAGGGGAAAACTACAATAAAGAAAATTTGGCACAGGTTATTTAATACCATGGCTCACGGAGGGTGAGATCAACTTGGTGCATAGCCATATTAATTATAAAACAAATGAAAGCAACTATCTACTATACCCTGGATCACGTAGACTCATTTCTGTATTACACCATGATTCCATGAAATTTAAATAATTGTGGCCAAGAAGATGCAAAGATTGCTAACTAGAATAATTGGAGCAGGTCACTGTGGCTTTATAGAAGGTAGGCAGACATTTGATATATAACTAGGCCATTGCTAATCCATCAGAATGCAGACTACAATAGTAGATAATTTTGTGATTATTGGATTATTGGATTAGATGCTTTTGATATGATAAGCTGGAGCTTCTTGAGAGAAATGTTGAGTGTATTTGGATTCTTCAAAAGATGAATTCAAGTTATTTTATGCATATACAAATGTTTAAATGCAGTAATGAAGTATGCTGGGGGGTATCATTCCCCAAAGAACTATCGAGAGGCCCATTGTCACCTTTTCTGCTTGAATTATACTTAGCTAGCCATATTAGACAGTCTAGAATATAATGTTACTGGTGAGATAACAGAGAGGAAAAGATGATATCATGCTAAACTTAAAAATCACTGTGAAGGATTTGAAAACTCTTTCTGAAAAGCTCCATCTTATGAGCAAAATAGCTGTGTATAAAGTGAATGAGACTATAATTATACACCAATTTGTTGGTGTAAACTTATCCTTTTTTTGGAGGGCATGATATATTTGAGAATATGGATAAAACAGGGAATGCATCAAGCTGTCAGAGAAGTGCAGGAAAAGATGGTAGAACAAATAAAAAAATAAAATAAGAAAATGTCGAAAATATGTTTATGCAAGAGGAAAATAAAATAATGGCAGTTAAAATGTTTATAGAGCATGATATAATATGTTGGACGGACATGCCTCTGACAGCCTGAAGACATTATATGGAAGCGACGCATGACAGAGTTGAAGGACTTTTGGGGGAAAAAAGCATAAAAAAATTCAGTGTGAGATAGTGCTTTTGACAAGAAAAAAAAGGAGGCTTGGTAGACCAGACTTTGAAGCATACCTTAAAGCCAATCAGATTAGATGATTTTATCTAATGCAGTTGTAGAAGCATATGCCTAATTGCATTTAAACAGGTGATGTTAAGCAAGGGGGAAACAGATCCAATGTGACCAGCTACAGGACTGTGCGATGCTATAGAAAATATCAGACAAGACAATGAGGGCATATGATGTATAGCAGTCTTTACTAGAAAGCTGTTGCAAACAGGGACCAGTAATTTTTGGCAAAATATATTTTAGCAATAAGCTATTCTTTAATTAGAACATTTCAGATGCCTTTAGACTATGGAAAAGGAAACACAAAGACCATAAGTATGGGAACAGCTCGCAGCCAGAGAACGGCTAAAAAACATAAGCAGTGGCAAAGGAAGAATGTGAACTTTTGGAAGGAGCTATGCTAAGCAATATAGGGTTATTATCAAAATTTAGGCCATGTATGAGGAATAACAGACAATAGGAAACCAACACAAAAGTAATTAGTCTGATTTTGGAAACAACATCCCAGAGGCCTACTAGAAAACAATTACAAAGCAAGGGTAGAAGTAAAAAACTGCAGTAATTCAAAGGCAAGAGAGTGATGCAGTGATAGGCTATGCCTCCATTTTATAAATGAAGATTGGAAACAAATAATACCATCTCTAAAGTATGCCATGAAGGTGAGGATGCTTAGAATATTTGTCTGGAATGTCTTATGTGGGTATTTCTATACAAAAAATAGAAGTTCTGTACTATTTCTGCAAGTTTCGGGACATGTGTTAGAGATGTGATGGGGGAGTTATGCCCATGAGAACACATCTTTTGGGAGTATGGACACCCGCAACAGTTTCTAATATATTTGAGACAAATAGCAGGAGTGACAATGGGAAGCAAGGAAACCAGACCTCTTTTGTTTTCCTTTTTCTAAACTGGAGTAGTTTAAAGAAATTAAGACATGTAAAGCAATATTATCATTGTTAGAAATAGTCATTGAAAAGGCTATTAAAAGAAAATGGAAAACCAGAGAAAAGCTTGACATTAACAATGCTAAAAATGATGACTGGGATAAAAGAAATTGAATAGTGCGGCATTGATGAGGGGAAATTAAATTAATCTCTAGGAAATGGGGATTGTGAACAATAAACTGCGGTGGTGGTGCTGCGGTAGCATTGTCGCCTCACAGTAAGATGTTGTCCTGTTCAATTCTCAGATAAAGCGTCTTCTGTGTGGAGACATGCGTGAATGGGTGTGCCTTCGTTGAAGGTTGTATGTCAGGGCTGGCAACTCGGTACGTAAAAATCTACTGCCAATCATTAGCAGACCGGAGTTCCGCTGTGGCGACCCCTAACCGGGAAAAGCCAAAAGATAACAACAACAACAACAAATAAAGTCTACCAAAGCCAAATTTGAGTTAGCTTTGACTTCACAGGTCAAGGACAATCACAAAGCATTGCTTAGCTATGTCAGCAACCTCAAAGGCAATACAAAATTGTGTGCAGAGCTCATTGTAAATGGAGTCACCTATAGTGAGCCATAACACATAGCAAACCTCCAGGCTGATAAATTCAGCTGCGACTTTACCCCTCTCTCCCTCTCAATATTCCCTCAGGAAATTCCATCAAATATAACTCCCTCTACTATCACTAGGGAACAGGTCCTTAATGTTCTCTCCAAGACCAAGAAAACTGTATCAATGGGTCCAGACAGTATTCCAGGATGCCTTCTAAATAGCATGAAACATGGCCTATCAGGGCCTCTGGAACTACTGTTTAACTGTAGCCTCCAAACAGGTTTCAAGCCTCATGAATGGAGAAAGGCAATAAGTCATCCCTCTGCACAAAGGTGGGCCATCTACAGACCCTAGAAACTACAAACCCATAAGTCTCACTAGTCTTATATATACAGCCATGGAAGGAATTATCATGGCGATGATCAATAGAGATATAGTAAACCTCCAGACATTGGACCTATCCCAGTTTGGTTTCATCAAGGGCAGATCATGCATGCTCAACCTGGGCGACTTTTTTGAGAAGGTCACCAAAGCAATGGATGAGGGCAAAATTGTACATGCTGCCTACCTTGACCTGGCCAAGGCACTTGGAACAATAGCTCAGTCAGGCATTTTTGACAAACTCAAAAGCTTAGGTACAAACCCGTATGTTACCCAGTGGATAGCCAACTGGCTCACAGACAGGACCCAAGAAGTTAGAATCAGGGAGTTCACCTCTACAAAGAGGTCAGTCACAAGTGGAGTCCCTCAGGATCAGTCCTTGGACCACTCCTTTTTGGCATTTATTTCTCAGAAGTGTAGGCCAATGTCACTGGTCTCTGGCTGACAAAATTTGCAGATGATTGCAAATTAGTAGCTGTCATTGAATCTCACACTGACACAAATGTTCTCCAGGAAGGGTTGACACAGACAAACAACTGGTGTCAGACCCATGGACTAAAACTAAATGCCAAGAAATGCATAATAGTATCCTTTGGGAAGTCATCCATCCCTGGTAACTATCTTATTGACAACACACCTGTTAGAGTTGACCCAGTAGTCAGCGATTTAGGGACACACATAGATAGTAATCTAGCCTTTGACCATCATGTGGCTACAGTGGTGAAGAAATCATTCTATGTTGCACAACTTATAAACAGAGGTATGACATCTAGGACCAAGGAAGTCATTGTTCCACTGAATTTGGCATTCATCAGACCTATCATTGAGTACAATGCCCCCTTTGATATGTACCTAACCAGGCATATCCAACAACTGGAACGTCCACAGAGGTTCCTCAATAAAAGAATACAGGGTGTAAGTAAAATGTCATATGCAGACCCCCTCAAGGCCCTATCCCTGTATTCTGTCTCCCACAGACTATTGAGGGGAGATCTAAGCCTGACATACAAGGCATTGTCAGACCCCACTATGATGGACCTTTTGCATATCCA
The DNA here is from genome assembly GCF_019279795.1 of Protopterus annectens. NCBI lineage: Eukaryota > Metazoa > Chordata > Ceratodontiformes > Protopteridae > Protopterus > Protopterus annectens. The sequence continues at coordinate 857,138,056 of NC_056726.1, read as the reverse complement.
CAAAACAAACAGCACATGACCTGGAAAGATAGGTATGTATCCCAGAGACTACCCAGTCTATGGAACAGGCTTCCCATCCATGTGGAGTAGAATTCCTCCCTAACCCAATTCAAGTGCAACTTAGACAACTGGATGTTAAACTGAAAATTCATCCCTGGTTTAGCACCTATGTTTCTAATGGACACAGGTAACCTGTAACTGGTTCATCTCCTAGGCCCATGCTTACACTTATCAAGGGTATCAAAAGTTGTCAGAGATTTGTGATGCATGGCTAGGCTTAAAAAGGCCTTTGTGGTCATTAGTGTAGTAAACACCTATGAACCTATGAACATACGAACCTATAAACAAAAGTGCAGGCAATAATAATGACGTCACCTGACGTGCACATAGGTACAAGAGATTTTGTTAGTAAATCCAGAATGAGACTATACTGTGCAAGAGTCATCTTAAACTTAGAACTCAAAAGAATTAAAATTTTTCTGGTTGTTTGTTGACTTAATGTAAATAGTTATTTATATAAAGGTTTGTAAAAATAATGTTTACCATATGGAGGCATATCAGGAATTTTTGTACCTATTAAGGGAATGTGTGGCAATGGTAGTTGCATCGCACTGCAGCTTGATAATAATGTTTGAGGGATGAGTTACTTGGGTAACTAGCTTTGTAATTCATAATGATTGTAGTATTTTTTTGTAAACTGCTGTCTTAAGGAAAAAAGTCGTACCTCAATTCATCTTGCCCTTTACAATTCACAATTTCATTTCTTCTTTTGACTTAAATTACCAGTACTATTAATAGTCTTTATTATTATGGTTAGTAAACACAACAATGTTGGTTTTATTAATAGTTTGGTGTTATCTGTGTAGACACAATGCTATATACATCTCCACTGCATGACAAAATGTTTTCCCAGTTCACCTGTGTAGAAAAGCAATGCTGTTTATAAAATTTCTGGAATTGTTTGTTTCTCATCAGCATATACTCTCAGAACTGGATACTGATATTGTCACACCAGAGATATGGTGGCAGGCATGTAAGTGTGCTTTGCCTACCTTCAGTCTTAGTCAAATTAGCAGTTCTAGTTGTGTGGGGCAAGTGTTTTCTTCATGCTTGATGTTATAAATAATTCAATAAAATGATTATTGTCAAAAAATTGCAGCTATCATAGCTAAACAGTATTGATCATGATGTAATCATTATACTTATTAAATGATAAGACAACCCTATTCCTGGAGAACAATTCATTTTTTTACTGCCTTGACCCAGCTGATTTTTTTGTGTGCTATGAAAGCTGGAGTTCCTTTTATGTAGTGTTTTTGTTCTACCCTAATGAAAAACACTAAGCTTACAAAAGGACAATTAAGAAACAGCAGGTTTTATTCAAACAATCAGTTATACATTCGGGCCAATGCTTAACTAGTATAATAACCCTTTTTGTTGAATGATATGAAATACTTTGTGAAATTCTAGGCAGGATGCATTCACAGTCCTCAAAGGAATCACTGGTAAATGCATGCTGTCTGATGTCTCATGCCACACTAGTCTTTATGTACTAAACAGCTTTTACAGTAGAAACTATTTTGTTAAGTGAGGGGTGATGGACCACCTTTGCCATTTATCAGTCCTCATATACAATTATCATACTGTTTAATAAAGGTACAAGAGCACAATATAATTTCACAGGTCCTCTACTAATTCCTTGTGAATTCTAATTTGACAAGTCTCAGTTTTAGCACTTCTTTCAGATTCATTTATTTTATGAATGATGTTGTACCAGCATCTGAATGTACAATTTTATTTGGTGCATTTTTGCTACTTTTTTAATGATGTTGTATTTAGTTGAACACCTGCAAGATCATTTGTATGTATTTCAATGTGTCTGGGGACCATGTGGCTTGATCACAGTCTTTTTAACCTAAGCCAATAACAATGCATCTATAAAAACAAGATACACTGCAATCATTAACCACAGTTATTGTGGCCCACTCGTCAGAGGTTAATGGCAGCCATTTAGTAATGGTGGTATTGGAACCTAACCTTTTTCTTTAAAAGCTATACACACTTGAGAAGTATGTGATGAGCAGAGAGGTAAGGCAGGTGAGATATGTCTGCTTCTCTGCATGTGCTTATAGGTGTCATTGGTTTAGGGGCCTACTACAAACCTGCAGTTATTACCTATATATTACTTTGCAGGAGGATTCTGTGAGGTCAGGAAGAGGAATGGTACAGATAGACCCTTAGTCCTCACTCTCAGAGCCTCACAGCAAGTACTTTGGTAAAAAGAGCACTAAGTGAGCAGAGGTTATACTCAAAGAGCAGGCAGTACCTATAATGTTATACCAGCAGAAGGATTATTTCCTGTTTTCATAACTTAACACTATTTGTGACGTCAGATGATCTGTGAGTGGAACACAGTTTTAGTGACTCTTGTCTGGACACCAAAAAACAAATAAATAAAATCACTAAACACTGAGTGAGGCAAACATATTGACAGCTATTAAAAAGAAATCTGCATTGGAAGGTATCACTGGTATGAGTTATTTTGGGTTGGTGTTCTTAAAATGTCTAATCATTATAGCAAAATGCATGTATTAGAATAACATTAGCTGATGTGATTTTAAAATGTTTCCTTACGTGAAATGTATAGTTTTAAACAAGCCACACCAAATGCATTTAAGAAATTTGCAAGATGCATGTATTGAATTCATACAGACAACAAAGGAGAAGTTCTATCTAGGAAGCTCTGTCTAATTTACATGTCTTCTAATCTATATAACATGCAACATTAAAAAGCCATGGTAAAAGCCTTATATTGTTTAATATATATATATATATATATATATATATATATATATATATATATATATATATATATATATATATATATATATATATATATATGTGTGTGTGTGTGTGTGTGTGTGTGTGTTGCAGTAACTAATAAAATAATTAACTTACACTAGGTTTGCTAAGCACTTCCCTCTCACTTTCATCAGAATTTCCACAAAACGTCCACACATTTCTGGACAAAAGTTACAGTTTTCTAGCAATGTTATTTATAACTCAGGAAAACATAAACACTGGCACACTCGGGAACTAATCTAGATGTACTAGCAGGTTTTTCACTCCTCATTTCACTTTTGCTGTCGCATTTACATTTCTAATTTTTTCCCCACACCTTCACTTAAATGGGCAAGGTATTTGTAAAAGTTCACTCTTTTTCCACATTTTGCAATCTAAAAGGAGTGGCAAACTCAAATGGCCGAAACAAGAAGTAACAATGCCCGGATTAGACAAGCTTTCAGACCAGATTTTCTAATTTTTTCATTTAAATAAAAATATCCAATGTTATCTCAATAAAGAGATCTAAGAATCTCTCTCTGCTGTCATTCTTTGCAATTAAAAACGTAGACTTGATGACAGACAGCAACAGTTTTACACTTGCATGAAGAAAATTGCTATTGTATCAAGTTCCTTTGGGGAAATATCATCAGTTCTATAAGCATTTTTACTTGAATATGGCCATTGCAAACAATTTCTCTTTCTTTTGTTCAAAGTTCCTTTCATGCCAGATGGGAGACATCTAATCAAGTAATGTCTAAAATGTTATATGTGGAAAATGGTGATTTATTTTACTTGAATTGCAAATTATTATTTCTGACATTTATAACAATCAGACACGTTCCATAAGTGATGCAGAAAAGATCTCTAATTTGCTATCCCTGTGTGCAGCATATCGGCTGCTTTAATGAGTGAAATTCTTCACAACTCACTCTGTTCTGGAAGATGTAATGAATGGAGGTCATTAAACTGGTTCTTAGAAGTTCTTCTAATAGAGACATTTGTCCTCTGAATTGAAGAAATTATCAAAATGAAATATCCATCAATGCTTTCCACTGTTAATTTTTATAAAAAGGCAATTGCTATTGTAAAAATGGATGCAATCCAGTATAAGTAATGGAATTTTTTTTTGGGGGGGGGTTGAAAGCTACTCCTTACTCCCCAACCCACACAAATGCATTCCTCTTAGGTCCTTAAGTCCTTATCTAAATATCAGCAAAATGAGACATATTAAATGGAAATAATTCACTATGCCTTTGCTAGACATCTAGCCTTTACTGGAATTAATATGTCTTTTGCTGAGTTACTAATTTTCAGTTTTTAATGCAGTATAAGGAGGAAGCATTGTTATTCCAACCCCCTGTTTATTGCAAAATCATAAGTAGAGCAGTCTGCATTTTCTGTCTGGTATTACATTTCACAGAGACCCTGTCATCTTAGGAGTATTTAAAACATCTTACATATGAAAAGCTTTATGTTGCCTCATTTGTAATCATGCCTGAATCTACATCTGCCAAGCTGCATTCTAGGGACTTGGTTAAGACAGGAGAATCAAACTGACAGCTGGAGTCAAACACACATCCTCTGATGACTCTGTTAAACTCCTTTTACTTCATTTGTCTTATTTACAGTTTATTTCCCCTAGTCGTTAAGCTGGAACATCAGATTCCCATTTCTGTCTGTCTTCGCTGCATAATGACTGACATGCGGTACAGTTTATGTTTTGCTCAGTAGCACACAAAAATGTCACCGCCTATGTACAGATTTTAGACTATAATGCTGCAATTTTGATTTCTTTTATATTCTCTGAAACACATTACATTTCTCTCTTACTATATTTTGGCATGCAAATATTAAGAGCAGAATTTATCGCACAAGTGAATTAGAAGGCAAATTGTCGGTGTTATATTTTGTTATGTAACCTGACTGCAGCAAAACTTTTATAAGCAGGTGATTGAACAGCATATAAACAGGAGATCATATAGTTCATTGATAAATAAGATGGAATGGACCTGCAGATCTCCTTTACATTTGCCTTCTCTTATTTCAGGACTATATACCCCTGCTTTCTGTTTTCCTTTGGATTTACTGAGAAAACAATGTATTCTGCTCACTGATAAAATAGAAATAGATCTCCATTTGCCCACTTGTTAAGGAAAGTACACTCTGTAACAAGTGGGTGATTCCTTATGCTTTAAAGTACCAGGAATAGGAATGGTTTTGCTTTTGTGAGCAGGGGTTTATTTATTATCATCTGGCAGATCAACTTGGTTTGAATAGCTGGTATCAACTTTCCATGCTTGATATCCATATTCAGGGCTTCAGCAAATAATTAGTGTTAATTTCATTCTTTCATTCACTCTTTTACTCATATTTGTTGTTATATTCAAGGTGGTATGGAGAACTGGAGTCTTTCTAACCACTGATAGGACATAAGCCACGAAAGTAAACCAGTGTCAGATAACAAGCCATTGCAGAATGTGCATGTGCACACACATGCGTGCACAGATTCATATGCCACGTTTTACACTTAGAGACAATTTATGCAATTGCCATTTCACCTAAAAGCATATGTTTAGGATGTAACATGAAACAAGAGCACCCTGAAAAAGTTCATATGGGCACAGTTTAGAAACTGAATAACTCCATCTGTTTTTTCACTGATATAACATCAGTGGTGCATTATATACAAACATGTTTGGCAGCATCATGCACAGAGTATAATGGGGGAGCGGTGGTGGTCATGAACTGGACACAGTATGAGAAAGCATTGAGACAATTAGGGGATGGACGTTATTACACTTGCATGCCCTTAGATCCCACTTTCAGATTTAGGAAGGAAATTGACCAATTTTTGAGGTTAGCCAGGGAAGAAGGTATTATTTCTGATCAGGATCAATACCATTTAACGGTCACAGATCCTACTAATCAATATATATATTTTCTTCCCAAAATACACAAAGACTTGAACCATCCACCAGGTAGACCTATTGTCTCAGGTAGGGGCTCTTTGACAGAACCCCTATCCCAATTCCTCACTAGACATTTGCAACCTTTACTTAAGTGGGTAAGATCCAGATTGCAAGACACTACAGAGTTTCTCCAATTCATTGTGGACACCCAACTAGAACCTGGGTGGTTACTGTGCAATCTGGATGCCTCTGCCCTATATACCGATATTCCCCATTGGGCGGGTTTGGATACCCTGTAATATTGGTTACGGAGGTCTGATTTTTACTCCCCAGGTTTCAGCACTCTTCTAATTGGGCTTGCAGAACATGTATTGAGTAAGAATGTCTTTTATTATAAAGACAAATGTTATTGGCAAACTCAAGGGACAGCCATGGGGGCATCATTTGCCCCAATTTATGTATATTTGTTCATGGCCTATGTGGAGGAGTTTTTGATTTATGACAATAGTCACACTATATACCTGGATGAAATCGACATCTGGAGAAGATTTTTGGATGATTGCTGGATGGTATGGAGATCGGATGTTATATACCGAAGGGAATTTGTAGAGTACTTGAATGGTAATAAGTGGGGTATCAACTTTCCAGCTAATTATCACTCCTGAAGTATTACATTTTTGGATGTATTAATTACGAGGAATGAGGATCATGCCCTAGCAACACAGGTATATTGTAAGTACCCCTAGTACAACTCCCTTCTCCATGCCTCCAGCTATCATCCGCCCCACATCTGCAGGCACATACCCAAGTCTCAGTTTCTCAGAATCAAACGTATTAGTTTGGAGGATAACACCTACGAACATCATAGGCAGGACCTTATATCTAGATTTAAGGCTAGGGGTTATGCTATGGGGCATATCCTAAGTGCTAGCAATACTGTCTCCACTATAGATAGGCTGGAGACTTTCCAGTATAAACAAAAATCAGTGAATAATCAAGTAGTCACTTATCTAGTGACCACCTATGGCAGAAATATGGATCTTTTACTCAATAGCGTGTAGAGACATTGGAATATATTACAGGCTGATGAATATTTTTCTACAATTTTGGGTGACAGGTGTCTGTTCTCATTTCGCAAGGGGAGGAATATTGGTTCCCAGCTGAGCTACTATAAGCACATTCTCAGAAGCCCCAATAATCTTAGTCAAAGAATGTTGACTGGGGACCCTCTAGTAGGTTGTGTACCATGTGACCATTGCACTCATTGTAAGAATGTTAGCAAAACAAAGGACTTTACTAGTCACAATACAGGCAATATTTTTGATATCCATTTTTTGCTAACTGTGGGTCTGATTGGCTGGTTTACCTAGCTAGCTGTACCTGCTCTGCATTCTATGTCAGTCAGACTTCTAGACCTTTAAGAATCCATATTTCTGAACATCTAAGTGAAATCAGGAACACAAAATCCACCAATGCCTTATTTAAACATACTAACAAACACCCCAGTGTTTTCTTTAAATTCACAGTTATAGATAAAATCATGGGCAATAGGGCTACTAAAGCAGGTTGGCATAACCTTTTAAATTTGAAAGAAAAGAAATGGATTGTAAAATTGGGTGCATTATTTTCATCTGGACTAAATGAAAATGTGTGAGGAACCAGTGGTTGTTGGATATGCATTCACATGAATAGTATTTAAATGTGCCTAACATTACTTACTTTTTGCACTGAGGAAGGCTAAGTAATAGTGTTAGCCGAAACCAGTTTGTTGCTTTTGACAACCTATGTATTTTATAGGAGTCTAATAAACCCACAGTTTTTCCATTGTCTGCTGGCTTTGTTTTTGTGTTATACAGAGTATAATGTGACCATAAGATAATCTAATATACTTTTTGGCTTCTCTGTAGTATTTAATTTATTGTGGTCAGTGACTATTTAAGAATGTCAGTGTATTTCTGATGAAGTCTTTTTCTCAGTCTTTGGAACTGGAGAAATAGTGATAGTGCAGTGGGCTCCTTATTAATATTACAGTATGTTACATTTTTCTCCTCTTTAAGAGGGTAGAGTGTAGGTGACAGGCTAAATGTGGAATACACAGAAACCAGTTAAAAGCTGCCAGGATTTACAGCCATGCTATCCAGTCCTCCACTGTGCTACCCGATCCAGAAGTAGAAATAGTTAATTTCCACAGGGCCTAGTAGATTTTATCTTTTTCCTTTCAAACTTCAAAAAGGCATTATTATCCATGCATATTTGATCTACTGGAGAAGGCGGTAATTAATTAACTGCTGCAGTATATCTTAAACAGATTTATTTTCTTGTCTTCAGGGTCATTTTATTGTTGTAATGCTCCTTCTGTGGTTTTTACAAAATTATTTCATAGCTTGTAATAATTTTTCTAAAATTGTTCATTCTGCGATACTCTACCTCTTGGAATGCCCTTTGACCTTTGATGTCATGTAAGGAATTCCAGTAATGCTGTCAGTTCAGTGAATGGAAGTGATTCCGGTGATTATTTTTATTTTTTATTATTTTTTTTTGTAATACCAGTGACTTCTAAGTCGTTGGTTTAACTTATAATGTTGCAGTTCTAAGTTCTTACAATAATGACCCTTATTGAAAAGAATGAGCGTTGTAATGATCCTGAGAAAAGCTTTGTCTCACAGATTATTACACACATACACACACACACTTGTCTCACAGATCACACACACACACACACACACATATACACACATACAAAGAGTTGCTTTTTGGCAAGGGAGTACATTTTGTGCAATATTCATTCAGTTACTGTGAACTGTTTTTCTTAATTTCTGAAGAAGATGGAGTACAAATCCATAGGACAAGTATGTAATGTTCTGAAAGGATAAACAAAGTCGTTCTTACTCCTGAAACTAAAATGAGGCTGATGGAGAGAGTCTGGAATAATGATAATGCTGGGAGTAGATCATTAAAACAGATTATGATGTGCACATGGGAGTTTTACATGATGTATGCATTGGTGTTGTGTTAATGATTCGTGTGTGTGTGTGTGTGTGTGTGTGTGTGTGTGTGTGTGTGTGTGTGTGTGTGTGTGTGTGTGAAAACCCATTTAAGGACATTTTGCAATATTCCAGACATTTGAGAGCTATGCACAATACAACAAACATTATATATTCGATTAGACACCTGAAAAAAATGCATAAATAAAAAACTATATCCAAGCAAAGAAAACTCAGTGTTCATGCCATTTCTAAAATGATCTCCAATAAGCATGAGGCTGCCACCAAGCAGCACAGCACACAGATGCAATAACCTATTTTACTATTTCACAAACTTAACTCCTTAAAAAATACTGACTATATTACAAAATTGAATGTGTATACATTTACATTGTTTTTATCCTGTCAGATTTGAAACCCAGGAAAAAATAAAAGGAAGTCCATGAAACACAGCCTGCCCCACTTCAATATTTCCAGCACAGTTTATCTAACATAACATCATATCAGAGGCAGATCTTTAGAAAAAAATGCATTTCAGAATGCCAGTGGGAAACGTCTTCATTCCTGCTAGGAAAAACAATAATTATGCCAGAAAACTGCACCTAATGGTTTCCACCACAGCTTGTAGTACTGCTATTGTAGTGCATGCAAAACTTAAAAAAAAGAAAAGAAAAACTTAAGAAAAAAATGTGGCAAATCACGTTAACATTTTTGTGGTGCTGTACCTAAAAAAAAAAAAAAATGTGGCAAATCACGTTAACATGTCTGTGGTGCTGTACCTAAATCAGCATGGCTTCAAAGCCTGCAACTGTAAAACGACTGTCTATGTCTGCTTACTCATCACTTCCTCAGTAACCCAGACAGCTGACATATGATCTATAGCCATGTACTTGCTGTCCTTTCAAATGCTTTCCATTCTAGTAATTGCACTCTCTTTTTACAGATACTGGAAAATTCCGGCCTTGCCAAGAAATCCATTACATGATTTACTAGCTACACAGCTTGCAGGACATTTACAGTCAGATTGAGTAAGACAGTTAAATCTTGGATGGCATCTCTAATCTATGTGGCTCCTGAAATGGTCTACCTTGACCCTTGTTGTTCAGCCTATTTATTAGTGATGTCAGTATGATGACCTGACTGAAGACATTATGTTTCAGAGAAAATCTAACTCTTGACAATATCATTCTTGTTGGGCTGCTAAAAGATTTTTATGACCATTTCAAATGGCTCCAATAAAGGCAGGTATGCATAGATAAGTTCAGAATAAAAATGAAGTCATTTGTGAAGCCTTGGAAGATGTGCAGATATCCTTTCAACAGGGCATCAACAGGTTTGGTACCCTCTTGAAAAAGGGCATTTTATTTATTTTTTTTAATTTTCTTAGCGGAGTTCCAGTTTGCCATGTCCAACAATATGTATTGGTATCATAAATTCTGTTGTAGATAGTCAGGGTATCTCTCTCTTAAAGTCAGAGAATCATAGTCAATGTAAATCTACAGAAATCCTTCCCAAAAGAATCTATAAATGTATACTTCTAACCATTTGAAAGGAACACAACTGTAAGTTTCTGAATGGAGAATGATGAAACTTACCCTAAGAGAGCACACCTTACTCTGCGTACTCTTTATACAACCTATAATGCAGTGACAGATTTTTCAGGCTTACTGCAAAATGAGAAGTGTAAGATGAACACTGCATTTAATGATCTTACAGCAGTGGCATCTCTAATTTTAGGATCCCACGGACATAGTTAAGGCTTAGTATCAGTTTTTTTTTCTCTTTGGCCATTGACTTAGTACAGACTTCCTACAGCATTTATAGTGGCAGGTTCCATCTCCTTTCAGATGCATCTTGCTTACATATCTTAAACTGCATGCTTTATGCAAATATGTTCCCGTTGCAACTTCACAGGGCAAAGATTGTCACTTAGCAGTTGGTAAAAATGCTCAGTGCTGCCCCTACTGTCGGTTTCTGCTAAGTGGTATGTATATTTTGGTATACAATGCTAATGTGAGTGTTAGTTCAAATGTATTGTTACCTTAGTTTGTCTTAACATAAGAAATCATACTCAGAAGATTATTTATTGTATTCAGCCTTGTATCTTTGCTTTCAATGTCATATTGTGTTTTGATTGCACAGAAATTACCAAGACAAGTTAGTAATGTTATCACTTATAACCTTTTGTAAATTCCTTACTGTCCTTAGTACAGTTTTGCTTCTATGTTTTATGTTTCATAGAAATGATCAACCATTTAAATGGTTCAATGCTATTTTTTAAGTGTATTATGACAGTGTTTGCTTTGAATTGTTTAAAAGTTTATGCATATGGCTTGTATTGTTGGAGAAGAAGGTCCACCCTTGATTAGTTCTTAAAAAGTTATCATCCAGTGAGTTTACAGGCAGCCTTGAATACAAAGATGAAGGTGATTAAAAGCTTGAAAGGCTATTCCAGATTTGTTTTTATTTCTGCTTTACAATGCATTCTTTGAGGAACTAATAGAGCATTCATAAAATTAGTTTTTTACCTCTGGCTTCAACTGTTTCAGAGGCAGTTCACTAATAATTGTAAATAATCCTGATGAATTTTTAGAGGTACAGTAATATAGCTGACAATCTAAGAAAACATTTCTTTAAGTTCAGAATAGCTTATAGCGAGTCACAGTCCAAGTCTTTTCACAGTTTTCTGCCTGAACCGCACATTTTGTCAGTGCATTTTCTATTTATTATTCTATCAATACCTGTTAATTAATTGTGACAGCAAACAGGACATGCTTTAATCCCAGGATCATCTGCTCAATCAATCTTAATAAACTTGTATCATGCAAAAGCACCAATGACCTTTCATTTCTATTCAGTTGGTTAATCCAGTGGATTCAAGACAAAAAAAAAAGTTTAAAGTAACAGGAGGGTGCTATCTGAGGTTATGTACAGCACTGATATATTGATAAATAAAGTAAAAAAATGAATCCACTTTTACTAGTAGAAGTATATTTTATTAATGATGGTTACTGAGTACATACATTTGAGAAATATTTACTGTCACTGAAAAATGAATAGCCATGTTATAATACAGTGTCAAATGCAGCAATGATATTTGCAGAACTTGAAGAGAAAAAAAAATGCCTTTCAATTTTATTTTATTAATAAATACCTTTAAATGATTGAAGAAAACAGATCCAGTTGAAAGAGTCCTTTTAGAAGTTAAAAAATCCAGTTTAAAGTGCAGCACTATTACACAAATGATTACTTCCAACAGAAGAAAACACAAAATATAACATTTCTTTAAATTGTACTTGTCATTTTCTGCCTCTAGCAAAACATGATAAATGTACACTTTGTTAATTGATGCTCATGTCACTTTAGCCCATTACTCATAAGAAGATTATAGTACTTGTAGAAATAGCTTTCATCTCCATTTGTAACTGAAATTATCCATGTTCATATAGCAAGAAACAGTAAATGTTATGCCCCTGTAATGTTAAAATGTGAGAAGGCATACCTGTGTGATGTGAAGGGCATTTTGCTGATGTGAGCAAGGAAATGTTCAAACTTTGCTTTTAGTGTGCTTCTGACCTCAGTATGGTGAGTGGGGAAATCAAAATGTCCTGGCTCTTGAATACCATCTAATGGAAGGCAAGTGGTGGTCTGCATAACACTGAGGTTCTGGTTCGGATACTATATAGGGCAAATACATCCTAATATCTCTACGGTGTTCACCAGATTAAAGAAGAAAAGCAAGAAATAAAGATGGCAGATTCCTTAGGCTTTACCACAGCACATTACTGCCTTCAGCAGTTAGTTCAAAATATAGTCTAGAGTGTAGTTAATGAATGAAGTAGTTAATGAATGAAGTAGTTAATGAATGAAGTAGCTAATGAATGTAGTAGCTAATGAATGTAGTTAATGAATGAAGAAAAAAGGAGCAGAGCTGCTAATGTCATTTGGGAAACCTGTCAGGGGATGGACGTTCACAGACATGGAAACAAAGCAAAGAGCCAAGACAAGCATTCATCTGATTTCATCTTCACCTATTATATATTTCTGCTGAAAAGATGTCCATAAAACTATTATGTACTGCATGGAGTATGGTGATTATACGCTGATATTTGGAAAAAGACAAACCGGTTAAGTGCTAAAGTGGCATGAGACCAGACCTTATTAAATGTGAAGCACCCCCCTTCTTAAGTTGTTAAGGTTGAGTCTCATGCTAGGCAGTAAAAATCTGCCTGTACTGACCAGCAAATGACAGCAGCAGAACAAAAGATTTGTCTCTTCCTGCTGTCCACAACAGTAAAGATGTCCCTTCCTCCAATAATCTGGAATAACAGGATGTGTGCTTGCCTGCATTTTCTGAAGGATACCAACTCTGAAACTCAAATGTTTGTCAGTTTTAGTGACCTCAGTCCTTAGTGGTTTGCTCTAGAAACACAGATTTTATGAGGAAAAGACCAAAAATATGAAGCAATAACCTGGATGTTCTGTGAAAATCTGGACAACTGAGAGACATGAAAGGTTAGTAGACGGATCTAGGACTATTGAACGAAAGTTCAATAGTCTCAATCCACAATAACCGAACGCACTTTAACGAAAGCGCTTTCACCGAAAAAGCGCTTTCGTTAAAGTGCGTTAGAAAAAAAAAACAATAAATCTTCTTTTAAACAGGGGGGCAAGCCCCCCTGCACCCCCTGTATGGGGGGCTGTGCCCCCCCACACCCCCCTACTTTTATATTCTCACTCCAAGGTTGCACTACAGTGGGGAAAATGGAATTTTCCCTTAACCGCACCTTAGTGCGACCGGCACAATGAGCATACTTATCCGAAAGTGCTGCTTCGGTGAACAGCACTTTAGGTTAAGTATGTTTGGTGATTTCTGCTTCAGCAGAAAGTGCCATTGAGGATCTGTATGGATCCCGAGTAGACATATCAGATTGTGTTATACTGCCTTTCTGACAGTGAATGCTAAGTGTTTCACTTTTGAGGGGAATTCCTTGGCATCCATGTCTCTGACACATAGAAATGAGGTTATGATTGGTGGCCCAGTCATAATCGTGTGTGTTATATAAAATTAAAAACCCAGAGCAATAGCTGCCCCAATTTGTTTAACACTCTAAATGTTTACATTGCTAGGGCATTTGTGCAGTACCATTTTGCATTTTAGTTTGAAAAAAAGTATAACATTATTTTTTGTGAGAAAAAAATATAATTAATATAACCTAATTTTTAACTTCTGTGCAGAGCTAAAATCCCAATGGAGCCATTCATTCTTCTGATCCATCAGTGCATGAGCTAGGGTTGCCAACCGTCCAGAATTTTTCTGGACTGTCCAGAATTAAGGGACACTGTCCAGAAGAAAGGAAAATGCCTGTGTTGTCCAGAAAAAATGGTGCACTGTGCACATTTTCGTTTAGTTTAAAAAAATTACATTTTTTTTAGGGGCGTTCTTCTTTAAGAACGCCCTTTGTGTCCGGGTGCAGATGACAAAAACAGTGTCTTTGCGATTGTTTACGTCTGTCTACTCACTGTCTTCCGTGCGTGGAATTTGAATTATAAAGAAGATGGACTGTATGCTGAAAAGCCCCAGGCAAAGCACGAGTCCGGCTGGTGTTTGCTCTGAGTTTTCTCTAATCCAACATTGCGGCACATGTAAGTTCCGTTTTTTTTTTTTCCCTCAGCTCATACTGTGTTGTATTTTAATGGGGCAGAGTGCTGCAGTCCTGAGAATATGTCCTCCTCATGCCTAGTAGTAACTATGAACCTGTTTTCAGTTTGCCATCCATTTCCTATTGCAATATTACCGGCAGCTTACCATTTTTTAACGTAACATAGGCAATCAATTCTTCAAAGGCAGCATGCATTGATTTGTAGATGAAACACCTGAAATATAAAATTATTTGCTAGCAGCAACTTTTCATTAGTTGCAGATCTCTTTAATGTGGAATTTAGATGATGTTTTACTTCTGCACTCTGCAGAGATTGTGCATTTTGACTGATATTGGTGGATTTTAATGACATAAGTATGAGTGGCCATTTATGGTTGAAATGTTCTGATTTGGGCAGTTTTGTCATTATTGGTTCATGTGTTTTGTTTCAATGCTTACTGGAAAAAATGTTTACAACTATAAATTTAACACACAGTCTAACAAGTGGTGCTGTTACTGTCATCACATCATCACTGTCAAAAATAATAAGGCTTGTTGAGGGCAATGTGTTTGTGTGTGTGTCTAAAAGCTGCAAGTTGAAAGTTAGCCATATGTTTTTCATTCACTTATCAGTGAGAAATCAGAAATGTACAGAAAAGTTTCTACCATTTTTGAGAGATAGTTGGTATACGAAAAGAGCACCTATAGCATTACTTCTGCCTGATTACTGATGAGGCTTGTTGAACAGCAGTGTCTGTCAAAGAGCAATATGGCTATCTTATTTATGTGAAGACATCACTGTCACATCTCATCTGATGATGTACCCTCTCTAAAGGGGCATGCATAGTCATCTGGGACAGTATGTATGTGGGTGTTTTGTACTCAAGTACTCTATTAGAACTCTCTGGATTTTTAATGTGAATTGATTTAAGGGAACTAACATATGGCCATTTTCATACGGTTAACATATCCAACATTTTAGAGGATTGTGTTGCCACAGCCTGGCAATACATGCTATTTAAGTATATCAGTAATATGCCAGTTTTGTTACATTAGAGATTCTACATGAGCATGAGCGTACCAGTCTTAAAGTTGTGATGGCTGCTAATTCATGTCTGCTAGCTGTTATTATGTTTTAAAATTTAATACAATCAGGAAGGTGAAGCAAAGAACTTTTGCTTGGCTTTAAAAATGTGTGCAAGGGGCCTATGATTTGAAAGAACCCAAAAGTAAACTTAATCCACCACTGGCCAGATGCATTTTCTTTGAATGTAGGTTTCAATACTGTTTCAGTGAATGTGAGTTTTAAAGGCAAAGAAGTATTAAAGCTATGTCTGTTTATGAGAGACTGTATTGCTTGTTTAGCAAATGGCTATTAGTGTTTGTGCTGTAAAATTTGAAATAAAAGTTTTACATTAAATCCAAGTATCTGTAATCATTGTAGAAGTAAAGCCGAAAACAGTATGCACACAGAGTTTTGAACAGTATTTATGGCAACTGGGGAAAAATGGAGAGATAGCCAAGTAATGGGACACCGAAATGGCTGCGTGTGTGCGTGTGTGTGTGGGGGGGTACTGCATGCGTGGGGGGGGGGCACATGTGTGGGGGGTACCGCATTTTGCTTTCATGTACATGTCCAAAATTTTTGACATGAAAAGTTGGCAACCCTATGCATGACACTGACAGATTTCTTGTAGTGCATTTCAGAAATTATAGTTTGCCATTTCTTTGCAATCAAAGATAAAGAGAAAAATGCAAATACTTGATATATGTGGGAAAAAATAATATTTGCTTTGTTATAGAAACATTGTGACACTGGAAGTGATAGCATTATACATGGAGTCAGGTTATGCTGATATAGGAGTTGTCGGTAGATTACATCCTCAAATAACACTGATATTGAACAATTGTCCATTCATGGTATTCTAATTACAATTTTCTTTCATTAAAGGTGGAATGTTTTCTATTTCTTGGGAGAGCCAAAATGAGGGATTTTGGCTGAAGGGAGTGTTCAGGGAGAGTCAACAGTAATACTGAGATTTCTGATTTTTGTTCAAGATCTCTTGTATTGTCACCACAATATGACATGATTGTGCCTTTCACTTTCCTTCAGTTTTTTATTATTTATTTATTTTTATTTATTTACATTTGTTGACCGGGAGTGTCCGACTGGATGTAGGTCCATTTTCAGCAGAGGCCCGGGGAGAAAAGCTCCACAGTTAAAACAAACAGACAGTAGTTACATTGGATTACATAGCAATTAACAATTTAACATATCAATTACTTACGACATATTTACAGATGAAGAACATAGTACACCAGTAGACAACTAGAATCTTTATCTGTGAAGTACATAACAGACATTAACAAATGTTACAATAAGAAGTTCCCGCTGTATAATAAGTACTAGACTTATGAGCATCTGCGCTTGCTATCATCAAGGTAGTGGAGTGGAAAGAAAGGTACTGGTAGGATGGGGTGGGTGATATTAGAGTGGGAGTTGTAAGGGCATAGCCAGCATGTCTTTAGGTGCACTTTTAGTAAAATTCTGAAGTGGGTGCATGATGGTACGGAGGTAATTGTGGGTGGGAGGGAGTTCCATAATTTGGCTATGGTGCAAGAGAATAGTGCTTCACCAGCAGAGTTATTGGCTTTAGTGATCTGCAAGTGATTATCTTATCTCCAAAAACATATGACAGTGATCTGAATTTGTACTCCTTTAATATCCTTAGTAATGGTGTCAGTAGATTTCTTTTTAATTACAATGTTCCATCTCCTTGAGTTGGAAACTATAAAACAGACCTTTGAACATCTTTCCTTATCTGAAAGCCATCTTATTGTTAGTAACAAGTAGAAACAATATTTGTTTTGATCCTCTATTAAACAGATTTAAAAGTTGCAGTCTGGGTGGTACAGTGTTGCAGTTAGTACTGATGTATCCCTATACTTTGTTTTCCAGTTTATTCACAGGTGGAGTGTCTACTGAGTTAAGTTTTCATGTTACTGTTGTGTCCATATGGGTTTTACCATGGTCTGTTGTTTCCTCCTACGTTCCAAACTAATACGGATAAGTAAACTGATGATACTTAAGATGATCATTTTTACGTGTGTGTGTATCTTATGATGGGCTGTCTTATACCCACTGTAATTTACTCCGTGGGATGAACTTCAGTCACCTCTGATTGGATATTATGGGTTCTGAAAATTAATGGGTGGACAGATGGATGGATGTATGGATGAATGGATTTTTAAACTTATTTTACACAAGTTTTATATTCTTTGAAGCAGGCTACAGTCTGTATATAATCACAAAAACATACTGCAGTCATTTCTACATTTATGAGAAGTTGAATTTGATATATTTTATATAAAAATATTGTCATAAATTTAAACTATTTTGATGAGTTAGATATGCAAATTCTTTAGACATCTTAAATACCATTTTCCAAAGAAGGAAACATAAGTCGGCTCTAAGAAGCATAAGAAGTCAGCTGTCTTTTTTTCCCTCAAGTGATACATATTTTTCTTATTCCTGAGAGTAGGGATCAACCCCAAAACTGTGATTGGTTATAGAAGCCTCTTTGCAGACGAATGTGGATAGACTATTGACCATTAACATCTTGTTTGTTTCATTCATACTCGGTATTCATAGCTTATTAGTTTCCCTGGACAGTACTATACCACTATTAAACACCTGTTTCTGAACTTAATAGCTTCTGTAAAGCACTGCGTTGATTGCTTGTGACTGAAATTTGTGATTTTTCACAGTGATTATTCTAAAAGAATAGCCCTAGGAACCACTCTTCTGCAGAAAACTGTGTTGGCTCTTTTTGTAAATAGCTAACATGGATCAGCACATCACCCTTATTCTATCTCTCACAAAAATGCATTCAGCTTTATAAAGTCTTATTTCTAAATGCCTCTCGGAGATAATGGAACTTACATTTTGTGCTGCCGAGATGCATTTCTGACCATGTCTCTTTCTCCCCAGGATTACCTTAGTTCGAACTTTACAGCTTGCAAAGTCATTTGCTGCTGTTGTCAAAATCTTAACTTTCAGAAATATATATATATATCAATGTAACTTGTAGCAAAGAACCACAACTGACAACATAACATAACATATTGCAAATGTGAGCATAAGAAACATAAATGAATTAATGATCTGTTACAGAAAGGAGAAAGCAAACCAGAATAGTGAGATATTGATGAGAGAAAGTAAATCACTGACAAAACTGGCTAAGGCTTTTAAACAAAACTACATATTCCAAAACAGGAAGCATATTTACATATATATATATATATATATATATATATATATATATATATATATATATATATATATATATATATATATAGAGGTCTACCTGAAAACACCGAAATTCCATAACGCCGACAACGAGAACACTGACACAGGAAGATCGACAATGGAGAAGACCGACAGTTGAGAATCCCGACACTGAGAACACTGACATGTTAAGGTAAGTGTGTGATAGTGATGGACGTTAGGGTAGGGTGCAGGTCAGGTAAGTGTGCGATAGTGAAGGACTTTAGGTTTAGGGGTGGGTTAAGTGAGTTAGGGTTAGGGTGCGGGTAAGGTAAGTGTGCAATATTGACAGAGTTAAGGGTTAGGAGTGGATTAAGTGAGCTAGGGTTAGGGTACGGGTAAGGTAAGTGTGCGATAGTGACGGACCTTAGGGTTAGGGTTTGGGATAAGGTTAGTGCATAGATAGTTGTGTATGCAAGGTTTAGTGTAGGTTTGTAAGGTTTTTGGTGTGCTTGTGTTATGTGTGTGTATTTTTCGGGAAAGGTATTTGTTTTGTTGATTGTCGGGATTTTGGTTTGTCGGGCATGTGAAGTTTCGTGTTTTTGAACTTTCTTTTTTTTCGTTTTGTTCGTGTCGGTTATTTCATTGTCTGTGTTTTGGCGTGTCGGTGTTATCAGGTAGGCCCATATATATATATATATATATATATATATATATATATATATATATATATATATATATATATATAGATATATATATATATATGAGATGACAGTCATAACTCAGCAGTGCACTAAAGGTGACTGGTGTAGAAGTTAGTGGGTAGCGTAACAAAATGCCTTAATTTTAGTTATGTTGGGTGAAGGTTTAAAAGTGAATATTTTTTAAATTTAAAATCCATTTGTCAGTCTTTCATAGTTTTAAATACAAAAATAACCAAACCTCTCTTTTTCAAACAAACAAGTAAAAAACCTACCAGTCACTAAACCTTCACTTTTAAACCTAAGGCACCCGTTACACTTAGTCACCTCTTTACATTCTAGATCATACCTACTAGTGCATTCTTTCTCCTTTACCTTTAAGCATTACTGTTACTAGCACTTTCTCTAATACCATCTGTTAAACTGCACTCTTGTATACCTAGGCTACTCTATCTACGAAACCTAGCTTCTAGCTACACAACTCAAAACCTTGATTCTTTCCACTCACTCTCCATCACCCTTTAGGCACTTCTCTTATTTCGATTTTTTAAAATCTCTTCACTCCAGCAAACTTTTCTTGTCTTATCCTTCTAGTATTTCGCTATTGCTCTTGAATCTAGCACTTTCTCTAAGCTGACAAAGACACAATTGAAACAGACAACCCACAAATCCTCCCGTAAAACACAAATATCACAGATAGGACCACACTGCCACAAATACATGCGAGATGCAACCATAACACAAACTGTCATCTGAGTTTTCTCAACCACAATTTCAAAAGTTACAAGTCCAGTCTTGTACTCATACAAGACCTCAAATCACCTGAAAAAGTACCATCTCAACCAGAAAATCTACACAAAAAATCTACCAAAACAGCAGAGGCCACCAAAGCAGACACCCAAACAACCACCACCTCAGAACACAACACCTGCAACACACACCACCACCTCAGAACACAGCACCTGCAACACATACACCTCACACCAACAGTGAGAAACACACTGACCGATAGTGGCCCAACACAATGCACACTCACCTAGCGTCATGCCACACTCCATCACAGAGGACACCGTCACCTGCTCCAAAATCTGAACTGCAGCAATAAAGGTCGGGACAGCACAGCTCAAAAGGCTAGAATCCGCCATGACACGCAACTGGTCAGTCTCGACCTAGCAGTGTAAACCCTCTGGCGTCATTGTCCCAAAAGGTGTGACAGAGAGGATGTCTAATTCCTCCTTGTATGACCATGAAAAGAGACATTGAGGAGCTCTATGATGATCACCCAGGCAGACAAATCTCTACTCATGAGCAGTATCCAACAATAAGGACCATGACAAACTCACACAGAGATCAGATGTTCAAAAATAACAATTGTCTCTCAAGAGGTGTGCTTCTGGGCAAGGGCAACTCGGATTCGCTCAGATGACATGGGACCTGGGATCTGCCTGCCCACAAAGGCTCTTGCCAACCCCTGGATTCCCACCCTTGGCAAAGGCTCACCCACCTAAAGGTAACAAAAACTGGCAAGGCTCAAATAAAAAAACCAACCACCCTAGAACACTGAGGGAAAAACTAAGGGTAATGCTCATCAATGCCAAGCAGAAAGCTCTCAAATGCACGGCTCGAGGCCCCAGGAAAGGGGTCTAAGGCCTTAGGTGCCACTCTGACACCCAAATGGTTCAAGGTTCAAGAATGCACCCAGAAAAAATCAGGTTTTACCCCACACATCAATGGCCCTAAAGGGTTTGCAATACCAAGAAAGGAGGGGGGTGGCAATATTCAGGCAGGACAGATGTACCCTAAAGACTGGCATTGCCGTATGATGCATTCAAGACTTGTCAGGTACCTAACCAACAGCAAGACCAAAATCAGGAATTGACACATCATTCAGGAAACCTCTACCAACCTAGACATCACCATTACCCTAATACTCCACACAACCACTGGGATGACTCCTCAAACACCATCAGCCTAGGCCACTTCACTCAAAAATTCCTGGACCCCATAAACTTCTGAACCAACTGTCAACTGAACCACAAGTTCCAAACTCAGGAAACCAAAAATGCCATCAAACACATGGTCACCATCCCCATAAACACCAAAACATATTTGATCTCTCACAACCTAACATGGAGGACAATGTTCTCTGGCCTCAACAAACCCACCTGGTCCTGACAGAAAACAATTTAAAAAAACTGGAGGTCAGACAAACCAATTTCAATTCAGAAATCTACCTACACTAGTAAAGTCAAATAAGCTGACTTCACACACTGCCAGCGGAGCCCACACCTCACTTTACAAATGCTCTCTACTCAAAACCTGCAGGACTGCATGGATACTTCATCCCAATGCCTTCACCAGCACCAGCAGGAAAAGGCAAGGCCCCAGTCTGGGTGAAACCAGCCAAGGCTTACTCTACAACAAAAGAAGGAGCTAACTACAAGATAGAGCAAAACTCACCCTAGTAAAAAAGGAGGAAGCACAAGATAGAGCAACCAAGAGCTTTCTAAGAAAATCATCCAAACTAAATTTTGAGAGAAAAATATATAAAAACTCCAAAGCAAACCAAAGGAGGAAAATAAAGAAGACTAAAAAGAAAGAAAAAAGGCCTCAGAAATGCAAGATAGAAGCAAAACTCAAGAAAATGCTCAGAAGACAGACAAAACCATGTGGAAGGCTACTGATCCCAGTAGTGAACATCAAAAACATACTCAGAGACAGAACTAGTCCAAAAGCCTCAGAGGCTCCCACCATCTATACCAAAAACCAAAAAACCAAACTCTCTCAACGCAGCCATGACCCCCCTGACATCCAGCTCGCCGAAGCCCCCTGCTCCACCTCCAAAGTGAAAACTACAGCACAGCCACACAGCTGTTTAATCCACTTCTTCACTGCTAGGAAACGGCTTTAGCAGTGCATGACGCACTAGGACTGCCCACTTCAGGAAGTCTGTCCTGCAACTTACTTCCCAGAGATTACAGTATGCTTGTGGCGCAAGCTTTTAATTACCGCCCATTATGGATCAAGCCAGGCACCAAATCATGGAGATAGGTGCAATGGGCAATCCCAATAAAGACACAAAGGCTTTGCAGAGATATACCCATCCAGTTTGCTTTGTCATTTGCAGAAAATGCCTTCTTGACTTTTGGCATTCATAGCAGAAACAGTCACCATGGTCTTGATGAGCATACAGCAGTCCATATTTGCTACCTCGTATCAGGCCTTCTTTCATTGCTCCATCTGGGTATCATTGACCACACATCAGCTTAAATAACCTCACCATAAACAGATGGCAAGATGGTTTGTAAACTGGCCAAGGGACAGGGTCCACACTGTCAGAAGCCAAAACAGGCTCACTGTCCAGAGTTGCTGTCGCACAGTCCACAGGGCTCAGTCCTGGGCCACAGGGCTTGTTTGGGATCTAAATTTTGAACTACAAGCAAACAGATGAGGGCAAGTGAGCGACAAAGTTTGCAGATGGCTGACAAACACAGATCATAGTAGAAAACACATCTGACCATAATAGAAACACTGGGGACAGAAATATCCTTCAGAAGGGTCTCACAGAAAATGATACAAAGTGCCATGCCAAAAATAAAGTTAAAAATAGGTTTCAATACAAACACAATTACCCCTAAACAGGGTTGCCTATCTACCAAATGGGCACCCCACAGAATCAGATATCATAGGTAATCAGGGACCCACAGCTAAAGTAGTTCATTCACACCACCCATGTAGATAAAGATCATATCTACATTGCCCACCTTATCTCATCAGGGTCATCATCTAGATCAAGGGAGGTCCATCAGATCTCCCTCATCATCATCAGGATCAATGAATGAGTACAATTCCATTCGGAATGTATCTGCTGGAGAGGCTGCAGCAGCTGAGAGGGAGGCCACAAAAGGGTCTCAAAGGATGTCCTTGTCGCTGCCCTCGTCTGAGAACTCTCGCTCTAAGAACTGAGAACTTACCTCCAGCTAACACTGCTAGCTGCTCAGGGGACCTCCACTAACATACAACTCATTTGATGCAGACGATTTGATGAAAAATTTTCACCTCATCTAGATCCATCCAGGGGAGAAGGGCGGAGGCTTAACTACCGATTAGGCTATTAATAGGGGGTGCGAGAGGAAGACTTCATCACCAAAGACTCTATGCTGTGGAATAAAATCCCGTATAGAGGTGGGGCTGCACTTGCTGCCTTGTTCAAGAGAAATCTTGACCAATGGGGATGAGATCGCAGATATACCAGGATACCTCTCAAGTCACTCAACAGAGGCACAGCAAAAAAATAATGGGTATAGTATACTACTAAAGGGGTGGCGTAAGCCACAAAACTATGGGCTAGGCTTGTAAATGCCCTTGGGCAGATAGCCTAGTATGAACCTATGAACCTATGAACCTAAGACAATAAAAGCAATGTTCACAGGTAAGTAGCAGGCTAGCTACCCTTGTAGCACACTTTAAGATTAGACAATTTTCCTTTCAAAGGTGAAAATCTAAGCCTTTACTTTGTGATAGTGAAGTAAACACCTTAAACATTATACAAACCCTGCGTTAGCAGGTTATAGTTAAAACAAGTTCAGGTAAGGGAATTAAAAAACAGATGTTGTCATTGTCTGCAGTGTTTACAGAGCTAATGATTTTCATCCCTGAAATTTTAAGGAGAGCAACTAAAAATATGAAACTGCTGTGCTTAGCCACTATCATAATAAAATAACACACTCAAATGAAGGAGAAAGACTAATAAGATAGATTTATACCAATTGCTGCTCTGTCATGACATGTGTGGTATAACAACCTGTTAAATAATTGTAACCACCTTGAATATTTCAGAACTTGTAATTGCAGGCCATATCGCCTAAGGGCCTCTCAGCCTCTTACTTTTTAACTGTCTCTCTCAACTATAGCACCTCTTAATGCCACCTAAGCCCACCCTTACCCACCCTGAATATCATTACCCCACAGCATTTCCACCATAACATAATCCTGTAATATAATTATATAAAGGATACATTTGTCTCATAATTGTTGCTTTGTCTATTAATTGTTACCGTATAGTTTTTCTTATATATTATTACTTTCTTTTAGGACATGCACAGCTTACTACTTCTTTGTTCCAGTTTTTCCCTTCTTTGTGAATTATTTCACCTGGGCAGTACCTGCAAAAGGTCATATGTGATCCATTTACTACTGCAGTAAACAAATGCAAAATAAAATAATACTGCATAAAAGAGCAAATATATGATGAAATGCAAACATTTTCCTGATATTCTCTACTGTTGCTGTATATTTTCCTTGATCAACAAGCAGTACATTTACTACTTGTTTGGTGAATTTTACAGCCCAAATGTAATTTAAATTATTGATTTCCCCAGTCTTGTTGGCCATGATGACTGGTCATAAATCAGATGAGAAAGAAATAGTATATAGCTTTTGCTTTTTTTTTCCCTATAAATTGATATACTCTCACTAGATCATTAAATAGCAAGTAATCTACAGTGTATACATTTTTATTTATGCGCGTGTACACATAAAAAATGCATGAATTTCCCTCTCTTGTCACTCAGACAGTATATATATATATATATATATATATATATATATATATATATATATATATATGTATATATATATATATATATATATATATATATATATATATATATATATATATATATATATATATATATATATACACATATATAGACATATATTTTTAAGAACTGCAGACAGATGGTTAACAATTCAAGTTTTCAAAATGAAAAAAAAAAGCAGGCACAGCTGATCACACATACAGGCTTTTTTTTCTGTGTGAGATTATTGTACACTGGGGATTAGGAATTTGCCTTTTCCCCAATCTGTTGTAATCTCAGAGTTGGTATATCTAATTAGCAGGGGTGTGGGGATGCATATTTAATTAGTTTTATTGTTTTTATATCAGTTGGAGATTAAGCATTTATGCTCAATTGCTTGTCATTCGATGAATTAATTTTAGACTATATCAACATGCAGCCATAAATATCATTACATGCACCCACACACAAACACACAAAGCATGTCTCGAATATGAAGCCACTTTCAGCAGAAATGTTCTACCACTGTACTTGAAGCTGTCTATTATTGAAAAACACACAACACTTTTAGTGAACATTGACATTTATCTATTTCTGACTTCTCAATTGTTATGTGACCTTGGACTGTGCATGTGAAAGTAAAGGGGAGAGGAGGTGAAGAGCTCCAGATGGGTGGGGTGCAAGGATATATCAACACTTCCAAAGATCCCTTTTTATAGTTTTTGTCTAGTTTATAATCACATTTTTGTATGTGATTGAACATCTTTTGTTTGTTAATGATATGTAGTTTTTTTTTCCTTTGTGGCTTTTTCTTTCAGGATAGATACATTGTAAATGACACTTGATATAGATCATATAGTCACAGCTGTTTGTGTATATATGTATATATAAGGCTCCATCCTTGGTCCCCTACTATTCTCACTCTTCACCAATGATCTATTTACAGCCACCAAGCATGCTTCTCTTATACAGTATGCAAATGACTCCACCCTTAACTGCTCAGCCCCAACTATACTTTAACTTCACAAGATAACACAGGAAGCCTTTTCATCTTTAGAAAACTGGCTAATGTCCAGTTATTACTCAACCTGAGCAAGACTAAACTCCTTATTTTCCAACCAACTAACTCTAACCCAGTGTCAAAGGAAAAATATACTTTAAAAATGACCAATACACGGTAGGTTCAGGTGAAGGCACTTTAATCTTGCAGCAAGGAGACAAAAACGTGCTAATACAGAGTTTATCTAACTAGAATCAGGAAATGCAGGCATTTTTATACATTTTCTAATAAGACATTGCCTACCAAGCTGACGTAGTAAATCACAAGTTTTAACATCATCATTTTGTAGTGCTTGTTTATATGATTTTCTACTTGTACTATCAATTTTTGTGAGAAACTTCCTAAGAAAAACAACGTGGCCTTGGCTACCACCGGTTAGATATATGCAATGTTACCATTCAAGGTACTATGGCTAATTTGAGCACAAAGCAAGTATAGATTGCAGTTCATTTCTCCAACAGTCCTTTGTCTGCTTTATCTCTACTTTCTGCAGCTGTGCATGTTCTCATACTTTGAACAGAGCTAATTGTTTAAAACCATTACATTACAGAATATAGCATTGTTCATTCTTTGCTTCCTGACCTAGCAAATAATCACCTGCTTCTCAAGTACATTTCCAAAAGGCATAAACATGAATATTGCTGTGCTAGCAATTACTAGGTCAGAGAGCATCTTCCAAGTTTCAGAAAACACACTGCAGTTTCAAAAGCATCTTTTAGTCTCATATGAAATTCAGCTGTATATAAAATAGTGCATATAAAATAGAATGAAAAACGTGTTAACTCATTTAGTTTCTAATTAGCATTAAGCACACACATTAATACATATTTTTCTGACATTTCCCCCCTGTTAATACTTTTTAATTCTATTTTCAAAAGAATAAACAGTTTGCTTATTCTCCTAACCTCTTCCATTCTGGATTTGCAGTTAAGAGAGTCATTCAGTTTAAACTTATGAAAGTGTTTCACTTTTCAACAATTCTTCAATTTCAGTACTTTGATATAAAGTCTCAGAAACTGATATATCTATAAAATCTTTGATTAACTTTTTCATCCAGGGAATACCACAACAAATGCGTGCTCCTAATAGGAGTAATCCCACACAAATGGCAATCAGGATGTTCATTAGGATGGAACCCCACCCCCCAAACAAATTCTGGAAAAAGTCCATCAGAGGGTTTGGGCCTGGTTTGGTCATGGTCGACACTTGCTGGATCACCTCAAGATGGTCGTTTATTTCGTGTTGGTTGTCAGGAATATACGAACAGCATTCTTCTTTGATTAAAGTGCACGTACCACCTCTCGCCGCTAGGGTGAAGTCGAGAGCCATGCGGTTCTGAAGCACCACAGTTCTCATAGCATTCAGTTCATCAGTCACTAATTCGAGAGCAGAAAAAGTTGCATTGCTCATAACTTCGGGAAGTTTAGACAGTTTTCTCAGCTCCCAAATCGATTTCACTGCGCCATATGCAGGGGCTCTGCCTGCCCATGATATAATGGTGTCACTCAAGTCCATGTGTGTCAGTTTATCTTTGTTTTTTATGGAGTTATGGTTTCTCCATCCTGCTTCGATTCGTCCTACTGGATTCTCGGGTCTCTTAATTGGACTTCTAGGTTTACTGCTGACCTCTCTGACATTTTGAATTTTTCCCTGAGGCAAAGCTGCAGTGTGTCATATGGCCGGAACCAGGTAACCCAAAAAACAACTGCCGGACCAATTCTCAGGTAGCCATTTATATGCTTTTTTCCCACAAACAAAATAACAATTCTCTACTTTAGCATTGATGTAAGCTTGCCCTGCATGAAACATTTTCTTATCAATAATAGAAAGCTGCTTTAAAAGAACAGGATTATGTTGTATCTCATCAACATTTGTATGCATTTTAGTGAAATATGCATCATAGTTTGTATCACAAATAGTTTTAGTCTTACTGGGTTTAATATAACATTTATAAGAAACAGTCACATTGCAATTGCTCCAACCCACCTGAATAGTGTCATTCTTGTAAAAACATACAATCCCTTTTTGTGTAACAGGTAGGTACAATGCTATTTTGTCTTGTGATTTCACAGGTGTAGTATCAAAAATCAAGTTTTCCCAGGTCTCATTGACCCCTAGGGGGACAGCAGTCATTAATAATCCCCTGTATGCTGTTGGTATAGCTGTGCAAATCCAGCAGTTCAAAACATTGAAAGTCTCAGCATACACATATTTAATTGCTTGGTAAGTGTTAAAGTTTGGATGCCAGTCTATGAGTAATGCATCACGTTTGATCAGTTCAACTTTTGTGGCTGGGAAAAGGAAAGGCCACAACAAAAAGATCAATGTTATCAGTATAGCTATCAGAATAATCATGCAAATTTTCTGAGGTTGTTCTGCATCTCTGTTTACTCTATACCTGGTCATTTTGTTCTCGTTCTACAACAGTAACAAGGTTTTTGTCCAGTTCAAAGTTCTTAACCAGTTTACAATGTGTCAAATGAATCCAGGATGCTCGCTCTGCGATCTTGACTGCAGTGGGTGTCGACAGTAGTACCTGGTATGGCCCTTCCCACTTCGGAGAACTCCAGTTCTTTTTCTTCACGATCTTCACCCAGACCCATGTGCCTGGGGCTACTGCTGCTTCTGATGGTCTGGTTTGCTCTTTATCTGAAACAGAATTTAACTGCAAATGTTTGTTATTCAAAAATCGCCTCATATACTCTGCAAGTGAACTGTCAGCCTCCTGCTCTGCAGGCATGAGAGGTTTCCATTGAGGTGTATAATATGCCCTCCCAAACAGAACTTCAAAAGGAGTTAACCCTTTTGCATTTGGAACAGTTCTCATGCTCAACAGTGCCAGAGGTAGACAGTGCACCCAGTTCTTTTGTGTCTCACTAATCAATTTCCTAAGCTTGTTTTTCAAAACCCCATTATGCCTCTCTACTAATCCTGCAGATTGGGGGTGGTATGCGCAATGATTTTTCAGAGAAATCCCAAAATAACAGCTGAGTTGTTGTATAGTTTGATTTACAAAGTGTGTGCCATTGTCACTATAAATCTTTTCCGGTATGCCAAATCTAGGAATAATTTCTTTAAAGAGGACTTTTGCAACAGTAGCTGCATCTGGATTTTTAGTTGGAAAAGCTTCCACCCATTTGGAAAACATATCTATAATGACAAGGCAGTACTTCTTATTTTTGCATTTGTTCAGCTCTATAAAATCCATACAGATAGTATGGAATGGATATGGTGGTGTAGGGAAACTCCCTTGCTTAGGCTTCAATGCCCCTTGTGCATGATGCTTGTTACAAACATGGCATGCTGCACAAAAATTTTTTGTGTAGTTTGTAAATCCATACGTCGTAAACACTCGATTCACTAACTGTACCATCCCCCCTGTTGAGACATGGCACTGCCCATGGCTCAAAAAAGCTGCATATCTAAACAAGTTAGATGGCAAAATCAGTTTCTTCTCTTTGGAGATGTACAGTCCCTTCTCAAGGATTGCTCCTCGTTTTATCCACTTTTGTTTTTCTACATTCGTAGTAAGTGTCTGCATTGTTTTCAACATTTCTAAGTCTAAAATCTCAGATGGTTGTAATTCCTCAGTCAAAAGAAATACTTTTGAAGCTGAAGCTGCTTGTTTTGCAGCTGTATCAGCCCTCGCATTACCTTTTGAAATTCTATTCTGTTGCTTGGTATGAGCTACGCATTTGCAAATAGCTACTTTCTGAGGTAACTGAATAGAGTCTAACAAATCTAAAGTAAATTGCACATGGTTAATTGGTTTACCAGTAGATGTTATCATTCCTCTATTTTCCCACTGCTGCGCAAAAACATGTACAGTAGAAAAAGCATACTGACTGTCAGTAAAAATGTTCACTCTTTTACCTTTTGCCAAGGTACATGCCCTTGTCAAAGCAATCAATTCTGCTGCTTGTGCAGATAAGTTGTGTGGTAAAGACTTTGCTTCTAAAATCTCAGTATCAGAAACTACTGCATACCCCACTAGATTCTGTCCTGTAGGACCCCTCCTGCACGAGCCGTCCACATAGTATGTCACCTCGGCATCATCCAAGGGAACATCTGTAAGATCTTTTCTAGGTAGTGTCTTTTGCTCAACCTCCTGCAGGCAGCAGTGTGGTTTACCATCTGCAGGGGTTGGGAGCAAGGTTAACGGATTCAAAGTTGTGCATCGTTCAATTGTCATATGAGGTTGGCTCAACAGTATAGTCATACAGGAAAGATGTCTAGCAGGAGAAAGATATGCTACTTTTTCTTGCAGTAAAATAATCGCGACTGCATGAGGCACTCTCAATGTGAGAGGGTGGAACAATACTACTGAGGCTGAAGCCTGCACTGCCATTGCAGCAGTGACTACTGCTTGTACACAGTGGGGCAGGGATCGCGCCACTGGGTCTAGCTGTGATGAATAGTAAGCTATGGGGCGTTGTTTGTCCCCATGCTGTTGTGTTAACACTGATGTCATATAACCTTGCTTACAATCTACAGTTTGGAAAAATCATTTATGATAGTTTGGTAATCCTAAAACTAATGAAGAAGCTATCAGTTGTTTCAATTTGCAGAAAGCTAATTTTGCTTCTGGTGTCCACTGTAGTAAATCTTGTGCTGCCGTCGGCTTTTTGAATATCAAGTTGGTCAGCGGAGCAGATTCCAAGGCATAGTTTGGAATCCAACTCCGACAAAAGTTAGTAGTACCCAGGAAGGACATCATTTCCTTCTTGGTAGTTGGTTTATCTGCTTGTAATATTGCTGTTTTTCTGTCTTCATCTAATATTCTGCCTTCTTTGGATATTACATATCCCAGGTATTTGACCTGTTTTTCCCAAAGTTGCAGTTTGTTTTTGTTTACCTTGTGTCCTTGAGTGGCTAAACATTGTAGTAATGCTATGGTATCCTCTCTGCATTTTTGCTGGGTGGGGGCTGCCAGCAGAATGTCATCTACATAAAGTAAAATCTGACTGCCTTTCGGTGGGATAAATCCCACCAGGTTAGTTGCCATTTCTTGTGCGAATATTGTTGGATTTTCACAATATCCCTGTGGTAGTTGCGTATATGTATACCTTTTCCCCTGAAATGTAAATGCAAACCAATGTTGGCTGTCAGGGTGTATCGTTATTGAGAAAAATACATTGCTAATATCTACCACAGAAAAATACTTTTGTTGAGGTTTCAAATCATTCAATAAAGTGTGTGGATCTGGCACCGTAGGTGCCCTGGGTATAACTGCATCATTTACAGCTTGTAAATCTTGGACCATACGCCATTCTCCATTTGCTTTCCTAACAGGAAATAAGAGTATATTACATGGTGAATCAGGAGATTCTATCAAGACTCCTTCCTTAAGTAAGGCTGCTATTATAGGTTTGATTCCTATTTCTGCATCCTTTCTCAAGGGATACTGTCTCTTTTGAGGTCTAAATGCTGATTTTGGTGTGATAGTAACTGGTCCTGCTGTACAAATAAGTCCTACATCTGATTTCCCTGTTGACCAGAGAGTCTCTGGTATGTCTCGTAAGGCTTTTTCCTCTTCCTCTAGTAAGAGTGCTACTCAGCTATCCTCACTTGCCTGTGAGTGTACAGCTGGGTGTGTCTGCGTTATCCAATTTAGTTTCTGCTTTTGTACTCCCTGTTCGGAAAGTTCTAACTCTGTCTGCTTTTCCCACCTTGTGACTTTTTCTCCTAGGTCTGCTCACTTCACGTTTCTATCTTTAGTTAAACTCACATGTGGTAATCGATTAGATTTGTAAAGTGCTAGGAATTCCTGGGGCAATGAACAGCTTACTACACTGTTTCCTTCTGTGTCCCAGTACAAATTTCGTAATACTAATCTGTTAGCATGATTTCTAAACAGTTCTTGCTCATATTCTTTATCAGGTCCTGGTCTGTTACAGTAATATAGAGTGCAATGCAACAAATGCTGTTTATCAGTGTCAAGGGAGGGGGATTTACTGATGGCTACATTCATCAGTTCTTCAGTTACTGCCCCTGGACCAGTCGTAACTAAGTCCTGGCTGTACCAATAAAATGTTTCACCCTCTGGTCGCACTACAAAAGTATCCATTTGTCGCTGTGCTTCCATACCCTACATAGTTGGAACTACGGCTATGCCAAATATCTGCATTAGGTCTCTGCCCAAGAGATTCACTGGGCATTTTGCAGAAACAACAATTTTGGTTTTCTGGGTCATCCCTGAAACTGGGTCGGTTATCGCTATGTTGTGGGAGAGTGGCTCCCAATACAGCTGTCCATTAGCTGCTTTCACTAATATGTAGTCAAGTGATTCTGAATTTTCTGGTAGTTTGGAAGGATGTATCAGGGTCCGTGAAGTCCCTGAGTCACACAGGAATTTAACTTCCCTCCCCTCTACTAGAAGTGTAACTTCCGGTTTTGTGTCTGCTAAGTAGAGCTCTAGGCTCAATAATGCTAAGTCCAAAATTTCATTGTCTTCATTATCTGTGATTTCATGCACATCCTCTACCTCTTTTATCATGTCCTCTACCCCTTCTATCACATTTGCACTTGTCTTTTCTTGTTTATTCCTTTCCAGTGATTCTTGACTACCATATAGTCAGTCCTCACCCTCCTTGTCTTCTGTGGTTACCTTTTTATTTTGCCTGCAATCCCTTGCTAAATGTCCCTTTTTCCCGCATTTTTCTCTCTTCAAAGTCCTCTGATCATTTATCAGATTGTTTGTTTCCCTGGGTATTTTTCTTACCCTTCTTCCCAGTTTGTACTACAAAGACTTCTGATCCGTCTTCTACTGCAAATACTTGAGTTTTCTTTTTCTTTTTGCTATTAAAATGCCTTTCGGCATGTCTTGCATATTCAAGTAATGACTGTAATCTACTTGTACGATGATCTACCATGTGCTTTGTAATAAAGCTGCTAATAGGTGCAATACTGCCTTTCAAAAATGCATTCTTTAGCTGCTGCTCATATGG
The DNA here is from genome assembly GCF_019279795.1 of Protopterus annectens. Taxonomy (NCBI): domain Eukaryota; kingdom Metazoa; phylum Chordata; order Ceratodontiformes; family Protopteridae; genus Protopterus; species Protopterus annectens. The sequence continues at coordinate 857,105,123 of NC_056726.1, read as the reverse complement.
GGAATCATGTGTTTGGTCTTCAGGTACCTGCATTCCACAATGGTTATTAAAACATTCTAATAATCTGACATAATATCTATCAACAGTTTCACCTTCTTGTTATATGCATTGATTAATGCAAGTCCAGTCAGCCCTAGGCTTCCATTTTTCAGAGATTCGGTCTGTCAGACCTTTCACTCTGTTGTCCAGTTCTGCTTTACTATGTGGGAGTGGTCTAAGCTCTGCGTCACGGGGATTCCAGTTGCCACTGATCATGTGCCAATCTGGACCTACGATTTGTCTAACTACTTTCTCTACTTCCTCTCCATTCTAATGGTAACTTAACCTCATGCCCTGTAAGTCTTCTAAGAATTTCCTAAAATTAACTTTTGGATTGGGAATTCCCTCTGTGGCTTTCCGGATGTCTTCTGGTGTCCACAGTCTATATACTAGAAGAGTTGGGTCCTGTCCTGCCTGTCCTGCCTGCGGATTTGGTACTTCTATGAGTGGACATATCTCTTCTTCATTCATAGCTTGTGAATTTTTATTCATTTCATACAATTCAATATCCCCTCTTAAGTTGCATGCTCGAGACCTGGTCTCAATAGGATCTCTGACAAACGGTTATGGTTTTGCAGGAACAGCTGGGTATAGCGGTGGTGGATCAGCTTGTCCACTCACTTCATATTCTGGTAAGGGAAGCGGAGGGGGTGGAGGGGCTGTTGCTATTACCAAGTTATTGTCTTCTTTATCTAAGAACATTGCTTTTGAATTTTTAATCTTTTGTTCCCTGCGATTTGCTTCCTCAAGCCACCTGTGTGCCTGAGGGACTCCTAATTGTCATTGCTTTTTTAGCTGACCTTTCGCATCTGTTTTAAGTTGTCTAACAAGTTTAATAAGTGAAGGTTTATCTAGATTACCATCAAATTTGTATTTATTAACCCATTTTGTATAATACCTAACAGTATCGGCACGCTGTAATTGCATATATTTCGCGTCTTCAGTTAAGGGCGGGTCTTGGGAACTTTTTGTGCACTGATTTCCCATGTTGCCTTAGCTAAGTTAGAAACTGTTACATAACTCTTTTTATCACGTGGTACCACGACTTACACCTTTTCACAGTTTATCTAGAATAACTGCCTACCCATTCTGTTTCCCTGATCTATGACAAGACAGCAATCTTTTTTGTCTCTGATCTGCACATGCAAATCTCCCTGACAAAAACAATACTGTAACAAGTCCCTGATCTAAAACAGAAAAAGGTAAATTCCTCCTTACCTGAGCCTCCATGTCTTGATCCCACCGGAATGTTGACTCGTCCTCCAATCACAGATCAGAAACAGTGGCTGGCCTCTTTTGAACGACAATTCAGTCGGAGGTCTTTCAAAGCAGAAGAACCGATGTGGCCACTTCTCCGTATGGGTTCATGCCACCGGGCCCAATTCTGACCTGAGCCAGAGTGAGAGATATGTTTCCGGTCCGAAGGACCAAACTGTCAAAGGAAAAATATACTTTAAAAATGATCAATACAGGGTAGGTTCAGGTTAAGGTACTTTAATCTTGCAGCAAGGAGACAAAAACATGCTAATACAGAGTTTGTCTAACTAGAATCAGGAAATGCAGGTATTTTTATACATTTTCTAATAAGACATTGCCTACCAAGCTGACATAGTAAATCACAAGTTTTAACATCATCATTTTGTAGTGCTTGTTTATATGATTTTCTGCTTGTACTATCAATTTTTGTGAGAAACTTCCTAAGAAAAACAACGTGGCCTTGGCTACCACCGGTTAGATATATACAATGTTACCATTCAAGGTACTATGGCTAATTTGAGCACAAAGCAAGTACAGATTGCAGTTCATTTCTCCAACAGTCCTTTGTCTGTTTTATCTCTACTTTCTGCAGCTGTGCGTGTTCTCATACTTCGAACAGAGCTAATTGTTTAAAATCATTACATTACAGAATATAGCATTGTTCATTCTTTGCTTCCTGACCTAGCAGATAATCACCTGCTTCTCAAGTACTTTTCCAAAAGGCATGAACATGAATATTGCTGTGTTAGCAATTACTAGGTCAGAGGGCATCTTGCAAGTTTCAGAAAGCACACTTCAGTTTCAAAAGCATCTTTTAGTCTCATATGAAATTCAGCTGTATATAAAATAGTGCATATAAAATAGAATGAAAAACGTGTTAACTCATTTAGTTTCTAATTAGCATTAAGCACACACATTAATACATATTTTTCTGACACCCAGTTATCCCCCACTTTAATATTCTAGCCAAAGACAATGCCGTCATCTCACCAACAGAACACACCAAACTCCTTGGTGCTGAGATTGATGACAATCTCAGATATGACACTTACATTTCTGTTACCATAAAAAAGGTTCACAAAAAAATAGGTGCATTGTAAAGAAGCAAACAATTCCTCACCAAGACAGCCAGAAGTTCTGCTGCCAATTCCCACCTAATCTCTACTTTACTCTGCGCCTTTCCTATACTTACCTACCTTAGACAAACGGACCTAAACAAGCTCAAGGCTTGCTACAATAAAATTGCTAAGTTTGCCACTGATGCATCTTATTGCGGCCACCACTGTATCTCACTTAGAGAACTTGACTGGCTTGAACTACCTCAACTTCTTCACCTGAATCAACTCTCCCTTGTCCACAAGTTAGTAAACTATCCTCTTAAAGTCTCATCCCTTCAAAACCTTCTCCAGCCCTACTGCTCCACTAGACCTCTACGTTCCAGCAGCAAAAATCTACTTCTAGTGACCAAACCCAAGAACTCAGTGGGAGAAGCACTATTCTCCTACATCGTATCCAGATTATGGAACAACACCTCCCCATATAACCACACTACCATCTTGCAATCACTTCAAGACTGCACTAAAATTCACTTAAAAAGTCTCTGACTATGCCCATCCACCAATCCCGACTAGTAACCCTCCTTTTACCTCCCCTTCCCTAGCCATTGTGTCTCATACAATCTGATCATTGCATTCCTTCCTCTGCAGACTCTGGCTCACCCTTTACCCATCCCCTTTCCTCCTCACTCAATCTCTCAGACCTGTTATAACATGTTTAACTACCTCACTTCATCTCAACTCCAAATACATATCCAACTGAGTTACACCTAGCTTCCTCTCACTACCACATATACTACTCACACAGTCTCCTCTCTTACTCCTCTATCTTCCCCTTCCATCCCATTAGCTCTTCTAGCTTGTTCCACCTTCATGTTGAGCTTCTGCTTTATATCTGCTTGAGTTTACTGCAATATTTGTATATAAGATTTAGTTATATGAGTTTAGAACAGTATCCGTTTGAGCTTAGCAATATCTGTATATGCATCCTATCTTTATTCCTAGCCTTTAGCTAGATATTGGTATATCTGTTCATTACTATGTTTCATATTGTATGTATAGCTAATGTTTGCTGCAGTTAGTATTATTTGCTATTGTATGTATATTCAATTGTTTTCATGTACTCTGCTGCTCATTTATTGTTCTGTGGAGCTTTTCTCTCCAGCCCAGATTAGAATTTCCCGGTAAACAAATGTATATAAATATATATATATATATATATATATATATATATATATATATATATATATATATCAAAACAAAAGGGTAGAAAGGACACAAAGTCTAACCATTCAGTAAAAACTACAAAAAAAAAATAGCCATAGAGTTTTCACTGTGTGATACCTTAAAACCCAAACTAAATAACCAACCCAAAGACATGCATCTGGAGCATTTCTCCCCGGGCCTCCGCTGAAAACAGGCTCTGTGGAACCTAGTCGGACATTCCCGGTCAACAAATGTTAAATAAATAAAAATAAAATAAAAAAAAACTCCTGTAGTGGAGGCCAATGGGATATATGCAAATGACCCCTTAAGGACATCAGTGTTTCAGCTACATGGCTTCTGAATGTCCATGATTTTTTTTTTTAAGTCTTTATTGTTACATTCGTATCTCAACCACACATTTAGCTTGAATTTTTCTGAGTATTTCTAATGTTATAAAAAGTATTTTTTAAAGCACTACCTCACATTCACATACACACATGCCCAAAACACACACTCTTCTACACAACAGTAAATCTCTCCCCTTTCTTGACCTTAATTATATGTCTTATCCACGCACACTAACACAAACATTAAACCTATCCCCTTACCTAACCCTTACCCTAAACCTAAAACACACACTGTTGCACAATCATTAGCTCTATCCCCTTACATAACCCTTACTCTAACTCTAAACACCCACACACACACACACACACACACACACACACACACACACACACACACACACACACACACACACACGCACATTCATACATACAGTAAGAGTATCCCTTTACCTAACCCTAACCTAACCCTTACATAAAATGTAAAACAAACACACCCACAAACAAACTCACAGCTCTACCACAAAGCCACTTACATTTGTTGACCAATCTGGAAAACACTCAATCTGCCAAAACACACACACTGTATTTCACTAACTCAGCCTTATGAGTGATGACCAAGTCAGCTGTAACTATATATATATATATATATATATATATATATATATATATATATATATATATGTCTGTGTCCCTCTAATGTCCACTTGTGTGCTCATATTAAACAGCAAATATGGGCCAACATGCCTGGGAAGGGCAGTGCAGCAAAGCTACTTGATTTGGTATCCAGAGTCTACCAGTCAGATGGAGGACAGACTATAAATGTTAGAAATGATTTGAGAAGACAGTAAAGGATGTGATCAGGATTACTTACAGATTCATGGCAGTCAGACTCCAGGGTAAGGATAGGAAGGAATTCATAATCTCAGCCTAGGCCCTACTGTTATATCAATGAAAATAGTACATTCAGGCAGCAGTTACAGAACCTAGTAAACGAGGGTGCTGAATGCTGATATCAGGACAGACAGACAGATGCACATGGATATGAGGACTTGGGCAACAAGAATTAAGAAGGTGTGCAGGAAAAATTGGTTGATAGAAAAGATGTACCAGGCTAAGAAAGGAATACTTGTTGGCTAACAAAGAGGAAGCAGTTATAATAGCAAAGAACCAGGCATCAGAGGTACTCTATCAGCTTTGGGAAAGTGACTCAGCAGATGGCCAAAGTAACTCTTATCGGGTTGCAAGGCAAAGACAGAAAGATCAAGTAGACAGTCAGACACCCTTCATAGGGGATTCCAGTAAAAACTCACTCACCAGTCCACAGGAAATCAAAGATAGAAGGAAGAATGTCTCCAGCAGCTTCTGAATGAAGAAAACCCCATAAAAGCTGTACTGACCCAGACACAGCCTGTGGTGAAAAAGGAATACCTAAAAAAAGGTAAGAACAGCACTAAGAAAAATGAAGTCAGGGGATGCTGCAGGACAGATGGTACTCACAGAAGTATGGAGAGGAAGCTGTATTCCATGTAAGTGAAGAACAAGCATTTTAGTGCCAGTGTCAAGAGCAAAGTGGACGTTCACAACTGTAGAGAGTTCAGAGATCTCACACTACTGTTACCCTTAATAAAAAGTGCTGGAGAGGGTGACTGATACATTAATATGCAGTGTAGTAGAAAGTAAGATAGGAGATGAGTAGTTTGGGTTGAGATCATGATGCAGAATAACCAACCCAATGCATGCAGGGAGAATTATAGTCGAGAAGAAGCTGGAGATGAGGAAAGAGTGCAACTGGGTATTCATAGACTTGGAAAAAGTATATGACATGGTCTCAGGAAAACTGATGTGGGCAGTCCTTTGAAGGTTTAAACTCCCAAAATTACAGATAGAATTAGTGCAAGCTATGTACAAGGACCCAGTGACACAAGTATAAACAGTGTACCATCTCACAGAGGTGGTTGGTTACCAGTGACATTTAGGGTGAATCAGAGTTTGGCTCTGAACTCTGTTGTTCATGCTGGTGATTGACTACATTAAAACACAGGCTGGAAGGGGCAGATCGACAAAGCTGCTTTATGCAGACAATGTGTCATTACAAGCAGAGTTTGAACAAGAGCATCAACAGATGATGGGGGAATAGAATACAAAACTGGAGGCACACTGGATGAAACCAACTACTGACAAGACAGTTGTCATGCAGTGAATGGGATTAATCAGAAGAGGCGAGAAACTGAGATACTAGAGAGAATAGTGTAACAAGTTGCAACTTCAAGTATCTGGAAGGGGTGATTGATGAGAAGGGAAGCCTGAATGAGGAGGTCAAAGTTAGAATCAGAGGGGCTGCAGACAACTGTCACAAATTTTCAGATGTAGTATGTGACAGAAGAATGCCAAAGAAGCTGAAAAGTAAGTTGTATAAAATAGAAGGGTGACCAGTATTACTGTGTGTTACAGAAACCTGAGCAGCAAAGACATAAGAGCTGAGGAAGCTAGAGGTGATGTAGATGAAGTGCCTGAGATGGGGGGGGGGGGTAGGATTCACACATTGGGACATATTGCAAAATGAAGACATCAGAGCAGGAGCACAGGTAGCTCTAATTGCAGGGACAGTAAAAATGAGCAGATAACAAAGGTTTAGGCACACGTGTAGGAATGCAGAAGATAATCTGCTGAAGAATATTTGGGAGTGACAATAAGAATGCAGGAAGATGTGGGGGCATCCAGCAAAGAGATAGATTGTGTGAAAAAACATCTGCAACAGTCAGGCATTACCTTTGAAGACTGTAGGAAGGTGCCATTGAATCAAGAGAGATGTCAACAGCTGATGCGACAAATCAACCTGATGTACAAATTGGGAAAAAGGATGTTGATGAGTTTTGTTGGAAGTGGCTTACAACAACTTTACTTGTATAAACAGCATTTATTGAATTTAGCTTTGGTGACTCAATATAAATCTTAGAAACTTGCTGTTTTTCTTGTATGAGAACAATTTCTATACTATTCTGAATGGCATCTACTTGCAAGACACTAACTTATTCTCACCACAGTACATTAATCTTTAGGCATATTTAACTAGGTTCTTCAGCATTTCAAAACTCCTCTTCACTCCACCCTTGCCTCATTTTTCCCCAGCTGTAAGCAATTTGTAATGCTTTCTTTAATGACTGTATTCCCTAAACCCAAATTAAAAACAAATCTTTCTTTATAACATTAATACATTTGAAGATTGGCTTTGTTTACAAAGCTAACCATACTGTTTATTGATTCTTCTAGCTTAAGTTGCTTCTTAATGACATTTACTTTAGCTCTTTTCCTGTTTTATTCTGGAGAGTTGCTGGTACTTCCATAGCAGCATAAATCAGTGTCACAACATCAGTTTTATCTTACCAAGCCTCCTAAACCCATTAGTAAATTAACCTTATAATTCAAGATGCTGCTGGTATGCTTCAGCTCAGCATGTGAGTTGTTTCTCTTGCTGTGTGACTGATTCTGTATGTGTTTACAGAATTGGTCACACAGCCGCAAAGACTATGTGTGTACAGAATCAGTCGCACAGCCACAAAGACAACTGACTCTGTGTACAGAATCACTCGCACAGCCAAAAAGACAGCTGATTCTGTATTTGTGTACTGTTTGACTTTACACATTTTATTTGATTAACCATTCCTAATATCTCACAAGCCAAACAACCCCAAAATGTACCCCTTTAAATGCTATATTTAAAATAAAAAGCTTTGCTTACTTTTAATTTTAAGTCAATAGCTTTTGCTCCAGGTGTGCCACCTATTGGTTAGAATACATTAAATAGGTGCACACAGCTGTCTCTTTAGTATTTTTTGGATTCAATAGCTTAAAAATATATTTCAAAAAATGCGGTCTTCACCTGTCTCTTGTGTGAATTTGACATTCTGGTTAGTAGTTCTGAGCATTTTTTTCCAATGACCTGAACTGCATTACTGTCTTAATGCTCTGGAGACACTTTTCAGTTCAGTCTTGCGTAAGTTAACTTGTCAAAAAGATCCAATGTCATGTGTCTTACACAAGCTTACTCATCAGAAGAAATAAGTTCTCAAGCTCCATGTGTGAATTTACTTGTAAAGAAGTTTGTGCATATGTTTTAGGCATACATAACTCAAACCAAAGCTCTTTGTGTTACATTTCATGTGGTATGAATGCATGCAATTTAAAAGTAAAAGGGTTCCATTGAAAAATCAAAGAAGCATGCATGTTAAAAGTGACTGTCCCACTTGTTCAACATCCTGTCTTTGATATTTGTGAATATAAGTATGTGAATGCGCAGAGTACACTGACTTTTTAAGTACCCTTTCTTAAATATCGAGTGTTGTAATATTAGTAGATTTTGAACCCATTGCACCAATATCCATTTCTGCTCATGACCCACTTCCTCTCTTTGCAGGACACATACTATATTCTGTCGCAAATCTGCATTTGAATTTGTAGTTTGCATATTTAGAAACATACTTTGTTTGTTTCCAATTCTATCTACATCAGGCAAATACAGTCAGTGTTTATAATAGGTTATGTGTACTGTTACACATTCAGTAACATAGACTACAGGAAAAGCTGTTTATATATTCTGGCAAGAGAACAGAAAATAATGTTGGCACCTCATAGAATCAGTGATGAAGGTAGCTAGCTGCATTTACCAAGTAACTTGCAGATCCCAGCATTGAAAGAGAGAAAGGAAACAGCCTGAAGTTAACTGCTGTGATCTTTATAACTCTCCCCTGGATTTGCTGCTGTGATCTTTGCAACTCTCCCTGAATTGGACTACAAGTGCCTGCTGCAAAACATAAGTAAACTTATATTTGCTGACAGTAACTGCAGTGCTTCTGTTAATAAAGTGAGCGTTCTTCTATTTATTCGCTTTCTTTTTTTGAATGTAACTCTCCCCTGGATAGGCCATTGTGATCTTTATAACTCTCCCCTGGATTGGACTACAAGTGCCTGCTGCAAGACATAAGTAAACTTATCTTTGCTGACTAACTGCAGTACTTCAGTCTTAGAGCAAGTCAGTAACTCTGTTCTTCAGCAACTTGGCAGTCTTGTGTTAAAATCAGATATTATATTTATCTATAGATTATGGACTTAACGAACATGCTTTTCTATCAGCCCAGGATAGTTATTTCTGTGAACAAAATTCCAATTTATTCGCCACTGACTAAGATTTGCTTGTCCCATTCTAGTATGTTAACTAAATATACTCATCTAATTATAATTTTCTAAAACTGCAAAATGTCAAAACTACTGTTCTTCAGCAGTAATTTATAATAATGATAAATACTAAGAATTCCGTCAGCTGCAAGAAATGCTTACAGAGGACTGATTTAAGTCAATTGGATGTAACATGTCATAATATTCATTAGCATAACATTGATTTAAAATGTATAGAGTGGACCTTGTTCAAAGAATTTAATTTACATTTGACCTTTTAAATATTCCTTTGACTTGCAACTAAGAAGTACTAGGT